>NC_029792.2:29718329-29754108 GCF_000816755.2 Arachis ipaensis
GTCACTTAATTCCAATTAGAGGATGAAGTTCAATTCTAGTTTATATGCCACAAAAATCCTAATCACCCAAATATAAGAGGATTATATGTCACATATCCTGTTAAGTCCAGATAATTAGAAGTTTAGGAGAAATTGTTTTCAAGCTGTTGTTCAAGTAAAGAGCTTTTCCAAGTTATATAAGAACTCAATTAGAACAAGGGTCATACTTCCGTTCCACCCAAATTCATAAGATAAAGAACGAAAATAATTTTTAAAAGAGAAATCAATACATGAATTAAAATAGAAAAATAATAGTATCAATCCATACAATAGATAGAGCTCCTAACCTTAACAATGGAGGTTTAGTTGCTCATGGTTCAGAGAGAAAATAAGGATTCTGAAAAACTGTAAATTGCGGAATGAGGTAGAAGAGAAGAGATGAGCCCTTATTCTTTTCCCTTTTTATATCTAATTCTAATTAATGTAAAATATATTTTCTAAAAATTAAATAATATCTTTTCCTAATTATAAATAAAATAAAAATTAAATCAAAATTAATTAATTTCAGCGCAGCTTTGTATGAGTTCTTGGGGACCACTTAGGGCATTCGGATCCACGCTGAATTTGGAAATTTCCAAGTTCAGCGGGGAGGAGGCAGCAGCGTTTTGCTTGTTTCCCTTTGAGTCCACGCTGATCAACGTGGGATGTGGCACGTGCTTCCCTGGGAGCTTTCAAGTTCCACGCTGAACTTGGCAGGGGCCACGTTCAACGTGAAGGAGGCAGAGATTGCTGGAGAAGAAGTATGTACTATTATATATCGTTAGAAAGCCCTGGAAGTTAGCTTTCCAATGCCACTGGAATCACATCAATTGGACCTCTGTAGCTCAAGTTATTTCTGTTTGAGTACAAGGAGGTCAGGATTGACAACATCATTCGCTTTCTCCTCTTTCTGCTACAAAACTCCGTCAAATCCCTTTGAATGCTACCTGAAATACATAGAATTGTGCACAACTCAAAGTATCATCTATAGTGGCTAAAATATATTTAAATTTTGATTAAACTTAGCAATTCAGGTGCAAATTCACAAGAAAAAGATAGATAAGATGCTCATGCATCAACCACTTCTATGAAGAAAGAGGTCAGACACTACCTAATTCAGTACGAAGATGGGAAGGATCTCCTAGAAACTTTTTGGTATCCAAATAAGGAGGATCCCCCAAATGCTCCTCTAAAACACCGACAAAAGCTTGTTCTACCTCACTCAAACTCTCCCAAGGATACTTGACTACCGTTGTATCTTTTTGCCTACATAAAGGGAAGGTGGGATCATCATTCTCATCCAAAACGAAAGGGCGAGCATCTTCAACAGCTCAGACCTTAAAGTAGTAGTTCTTAAAATCCCAAAACTTGTAAGAGAAGGATCAGACCGGACAAATGCTTGAACACGACTTCCTCAAATAGATCGAAGCCTAGAAGCACGACCTCATGAGGAAGATTGAAGCTTAAGCAGGGGCACTGTTCATACCCTGGACCGAGCTATAAGGTCCGTGTTAGACGATGATGAAAATGGCCGACCTGTTCTAAGGTTGATTCGTCTCTGACCTCTTCATAAAGAGCTTGGCCAAATCACTATTGAGGCCCAATGGGCCCAGGATAGAAGATCACAGCCCACCTGAAGGCGGCTGGCCAAAAAATAGGTGATCTCACCCACCAAAAGATACGATAAGATAACAAACTTATCTCAAGGGAGGTCACTCAACACTACTAGAAATATACCAGAGAACCCAGGTATAACTCATACTCTGATTCAACACAAAAAAAACCTGCCTAAAGCCCGTGCTAACTTAAGCATCGGAGTCTCTTGTAGGTACCACCACCCTCCAGTGTCTAAGGATCAGTAGCAATCTCAATATCGGCAAGTCGGACCCGACAGCTCTGATCACGCCCAAGGATCTCATCCGAAGATCGACCTCTGGTTTTAGGTAACCCTCAGAACAAAAACCATGGAATATATGAGGGTGGTGGTTCAAAAAAGAGAACATGCCAAAGAAGAAGAAGTTCTGCAAGCTCCTCCACCTCGACAAGAACAAACCCTCTTGCCTCAAGGATAATATTTCCCGCCTCAAGAGTATTGGAAACAACTCATTGCATCCCTTGAGCAAATGAGGGTGAATCAAGATAGTCACGATGTCCTCCTCAATTAGATTGTGAATGAACAAGAGAATCAACGTCTCAAGCTTATCCGAGTATGACAAGAGATATGGACGCTGAGAGACCCACAGGGAGCACAATCTGACGAGGGGGATGACCACAATGATCATTGAGGTGGTTGAGT
Source organism: Arachis ipaensis (assembly GCF_000816755.2). Taxonomy (NCBI): domain Eukaryota; kingdom Viridiplantae; phylum Streptophyta; class Magnoliopsida; order Fabales; family Fabaceae; genus Arachis; species Arachis ipaensis. The sequence continues at coordinate 29,720,644 of NC_029792.2, forward strand.
TCTTTTCGTACTTATTTTCCCTTTCCTTTATGATTGTGTTATGTTTATGTTCTCTATTTAAATTTCTGTCATTTGCATGATTTCCGTTCTTTAATTTTTTGTTATCTTTTGTTTTTTTTTTAATGATGCCTCATGTATTGTTCTTCAAGAAGTATTAAAAAATGGTGTTAATGCATTAGAAGTTGAGTTTATTTAACAAATGTCTCGTCAACATGCATGTGGTGGTATATACTTGTGATTATGAGTCCATAGAAGAGAATAATGTATGAATAACCTTGGAAAAGATGAATGTTGATTCTTGATGAACAGGGACTTAGAGAAGTGTTATGAAACCTCTAAAAACAAACAAGAGATTGGACCTTGAATCAAAAGAATCAAATAAGAAAAAAAATGAAAAGAGAAAAAAGAAAAAGAAAGAAAAAGAAAAAATGATGAAAAGATCAAAAGAAAATCAAGTTGCAAAGATCTGAGCATCAATGGCTGAGACCCATGTGCCTGTGGTGTCTATTGTCCAAGGAAAGGCTGGGATGATTATATCCGGGGGTGCCTCATCACTTGGTAAGTTGGACCAACTGGTCGAGGATTATCGATCAAAAGTCTGTTACCAAAAGCCACCTTGAAATAAGACATGTAGCCGTTCAAAGAGGCTTTGGGCATCGATGTTTGGGAATTTAAACCTTTAGCTATATGCTTGTGATGCAACCGTGTCAAGGAGAGGCTTGAGTAACTAGATCCGCGAGGTGCCTCATCACCTAGTAACTTGAACCAATTGGTTCAGGATTATCGATCGAAAGCTCACCATCAAGAGCTTCCTTGAGATGGATCATTTAGAGTTGTCAACAGAAAAAGTTATCTTTGTTTTAAATGAATGAATTCAAGGATCAATCAAGGTTTAAAGGAAGAGAGATTTCATAACATTATCCGAATTCTAGTTCTATTAGGATATTAACATTCCCAAGATTCCAAAGAGCAGTGAAAAGCAAGGAAACACTCATGATCACAGCATTACTAAACCCCACTCATAAGACAGACATGAGCTTCAATGAGAATTCAACTGTAAATCAAACCCATTTCAATTTCCTGTTGTTTGAGTTGCTTGAGAATAAGCAACACTTTAGGTTTGGTGTTGTATAGCATGAGCATCATAAGTGCCTTTTCTGGATGATTTGTATGGTGATTTGTTGATTTTCTAGAGAATTTAAGTGAATTATACCCTAGTGGATGCTACTTTGAGTTATTGAGGCCTTTTGTTGATTTCATGTAGCATTCAGGTAAAGATGGGGAAAATTCATGAAGAAGGAAAGCAAGAAAATTGTCTATGGCATTATGGCACTAAATGCCATTTTCCAGCGTTTAACAGTCTCGAAACCCTCATATTCTTCTCTGAACGTGTGGTGCTAAACGTCACTCTCCTGGCGTTTAGCATCGGACCATACGCCTCACCATTCCTCTCGAGCATTGTGGTGTTAAATGCCACATCACTGGCATTTAGCACCGGGCCTTGGAACGCGCGTGTATAGTCTCTGGATGGGTGCGCTAAACACCACATCACTGGCGTTTAGTGCCGGCAGCGTATCCAGCAGTAGACCCTACTTCTTGCTCGCAATGACCACGAATCCCATTTGATTTTTAAAACAAAAATAGAAAAGATACTATTAGGTTTTAGTTTAATTTTTGAATCAATTAGGATTAGAACTATAAAAAGGGAGGAGATTCGCTTTGCGCTCCTTTCTCCTGCACCTTTATAGTTTTAAACTTTTTTTTACTTTTTTAGGATTTTCTCTGCACTATGAACAACTAAACTTCCATTATTAAGGTTAGGAGCGCTATTTATTTTGATGGATTAATTCTATTGTCATTCTACTTTTGATTAATGCACTGATTTCTATTCTAGAATTAAGTTTCGTTCTTCATCCTAAGGATTAGAGTATATTGGAAAATAACCCTAATCTAAATTAAATTCCTTTAAATCATGGAAAAGTTAAAATCTTTGGAATTAAGCTAGAAACCCTTTTTTCATAATTCTTCAGTTTTCTGAATTTAATTTGATACGTGACACATAATCATATTTCTTTTGTGTTCTTAAGAATTATGTGGCCTTTGAACCAGAATTTGGATTAACCTTATAACACAATTAACTGGTCAAGGAATTGACGGTTGATTAGGTTAGGAGAAATTGAATTGCCAAGGAATTAGAATTCAATTACCTAGGGTATAATAGGAATTAAATCTTTGCATGATCAAGGTAGATAACAATAATTGTTAATCCAGAAATCTAAATATCTCAGATGCCTTAGCTCTTCTCTCATATAATTTCTTTACACATTTACTGTTTGCTTTCATTAATTCACTATTTTATGCGATTTGCTTTCTTTTATATCAAAGATTATTAATAAATTTTATGATTTGCAATTTGAGTTATAGATAATAATATTAATCATGAAGTATTTGCTGATAAAAATGTATTTTTATGTTGGTATTTTATAATTTGATATTTTTTGTATTATTTAATTTTTGAGTTTATATTTTGATAAAATCATATAATTTTGTTTGTTGTAGTATTTTAAATTTAGATAATATTTTAAAATTTACATTAGACTATAATTATGTTTTAGTATGTTTATTTACATTTTATTTGTTATTTTAATATAAAACAGTTTTTCGGTTGAACTGCAGTTGAATCGATTAAACCAATAAATTAATGAACCAGTAACTAAAATGGTTGGAAGACCAGTCCAATTTTCAGAACCTTGTTCTCACCCTAGTTTTATTAGATGATCAAGGGTACACACTCCAACTGGTGCGGAATTCGAAAACCACAACTAAATCGACAAGTACACCGGGTCGTACCAAGTAATACCTCAGGTGAGTGAAGGTCGATCCCACGAGGATTGATGGACTGAATAACAATAGTCAAATGAATCACTGAGTCAAGCAAGTAGAAAATGGTGTGTTGAGGTTCAAAAGCATTAAACAGAAATTCAGAGAGTAAGGAAAGAAAATAGTGAAATCGGTGTAAGAGATATGTGGGAAGATAGTAAAGGTTTTGGAGTTGTTTACTCTTCCGGATTAAGATTTCTTACCAACTATTTTAATCATGCAAGATTCATTTCATGGTAAACTGTAACTGACTAAACCCTAATTCCTTACTGATTTAGTCTGCTCTAACCTAATCAACCGCCAATTCCTTGGTCACTTAATAGAGATTAGAGGGTTAGGTTCAATTCTAGTTTATTAGCCACAAAAACCCTAATTACCCAAATATAAGAGGATTATATGTCACGTATCCCGACAAGTCCAAGCAATTAGCAGTTTCGGAGGAATTTACTTTCAAGCTAGTATTCAAGTGAGATAATTTTTCCAAGAATCAACAAGAATTCATGTAGAATAAGAATTATTTTCCAATATATTCAAATTCATGAGATGAAGAAAGAAAGTAATCCTTGAAACTAAATCAATACATCAAATAAAATAGAGTGACAATAACATCAATCCATGGAAATAAACAAACCTCCTGACCTTAACCAAGGAGGTTTAGTTGCTCTTGACTCAGAGAGAAAACTAGGGTTCCAAAATGTTAAAGTGCGGAATAAGGTCCGAGAGAAGAGATCGCCCGAAGGATGAAATCTTTTCCCTTTTATATCTAACCTAACTTGATTTGAAAATAAAATAAACTAATAATTACTAAAGCTCAAAAGATTGTGTTTGGGACTAGAAATACTTAAAACAAATAAAAATTTAATAATTAAAAGCCAAATCCAGCTAAAGATGCTTCTTTGGGTGAGATTGGTCCATGCTGCTGGCACTAAATGCCAGTTTCAGCGATTAATGCCCCAGGTGGCAGAAACTTCAATTCAATTCTGGCTTCCTAGCGCTAAATACCAGGTTTGGTGTTTAGCGCCCCTGATGGCAGTGAGTCTTTCTTCGTTTCTAACTTGCTGGCGCTAAATGCCAGGATTAGCATTTAGCGCCCCTGGTGGCAGAGACTTGGCATGCGTTGCAAGGCAACTTGTGCTAAATGCCCAGGTCCGCGTTTAGTGCCAGCTTGGCAGATTCAAAACTCTTCTCTTTTCTTGCACACGAACTCTGCTAAACCGATCCAAACTTCACCTGAAATAATTAAAACACTAAAACAACTCAAAGTAGCATCCAAATAGGCTTCAAACACTAAAATCTAATTAAAATTCAATAAAATTTTATCTAAAATAAATAGAAAATAAAGAAAATATTCTCATGCATCACAACACCAAACTTGAACTGTTGCTTGTCCTCAAGCAACTAAAAAAGTATAGGACTGAGAAGAGAAATTGTCTGAGACTTAAGTGTTCATTTAAGCTCCTGTCCATTTACTAAATGGGGTTAATGACACTGTGACTCTAAATATGTTTGGCATTTTACTATCCTTTGAAGCTCAGAAATGTTGATTCCCTTCAGAACTAGAACTCGGATGATATTATGGATTCTCTTCCTCTTTAAACTCTGATTAACATAGCTTTTTCTTATCTTTTCTTTGGTGCTTTGCACCTTGAGCCTAGCCGGAACTCTAAATGTTTTGTCTCAAGCTTAACTTGACACAGAAACACCATAAGCACTTAACTGGGGAACTCTTTGAGTTCTAATTTTTCTTTAATTTCTCCCAAAGCCTTTGGCATACTCTGTAATTGCACTTGGTCTCGACTCTTAGTGCTCTATCTCAAAGATTACTTGAAACATTCACACCACAAGCATATGGCTAGGAAAAGAACTCTTTGAGCTTTTAATATTATTTAACCTTACTAACAATTGATGTTCAGAGCCTTAGACCTTGATTTTTATTTCTTTTTCTTTTTGCTGTTTGTTTTGCTTCAAGGATCAATTTCTTATTCAATTTAGAGAATCCATGATATTTCTCTAAGTTCCTGTACCTCAAGAATCAACATTCTTAGCTTTAACATCAATCATGCTCTATTCATTTCATGCATCCAGAATCATAGATAATACTACCACATCAAAGTAAATAAGACAACTCAGAATATATAACTCAAGTCTTATGCATTATATTACTTCTCTTTTTTTTGCTTTTGATTTTTCAAGCTCAGTGAGAAATATATGAGACAACTTCTTAAAATAAGCATAAAATACCAAATTAACTAACTAAACTAGAAAAACTAAAATCACTACTAATCATTCAAAGGATTTAAACAGAAAGTAGAAAATAAAAGAATTAGCAGATAAGAAACTCAACCACCTCAGTCATGGTGGCCGCTCCCTCCTGGTGGCTAGGAATGGTCTTCCTAGGATTATAGAGGCATTTTCATCCTCTCCCATGTCTAGAATTACAAAATCTGCTAGGAGAAAGAATTTTTCCACCTTGACCAAGACATTCTCTACTGTTCCATGTGCATGTTTCAGAGACTTATCCGCCATTTGTAATGCTATCTGTGTTGGTTGTGCCTCTTTGATTTGCAACTGCTTTATCACCGACAAGGGCATTAAATTGATACTTACACCTAGATCACATAAGGTTGTGTCAAAGGTCGGGCTCCCAATAGTACATGGAATCTAAAATCTCCCTGGATCTGGCATCTTCTTTGGTAAATTACTCTGAATTATGGCACTACATTCCTTGGTCAGGACTACTATCTCATCTCCTTTAAAGTCTTCTTCTTGGAAAGTAAACCCTTCATGAACTTGACATAGAGAGGCATTTTCTCCAAAACCTTAGCAAAAAGAATATTGATTTGCAACTTTTTAAAGACATCCAAGAACTTTGAAAGTTACCTATCCTTGGTCTCCTATTGAAGTCTTTGAGGATATGGCATCTTTGGCTTGTACTCTGGTGCCTTAGGCAACGCGAGAGATTTCTCAAGATCAACCAGAAAGGGGTTGTCTGGGTGTCTAGAGGGGGCATGTGCTACAATATCTTTAGTCTTGTTTGGAGCTTCCTTCTCAACAAGTCTCTCAGTAACCTGTTGGTGCACGAAATAGTGATTGTTCATTCTCCAGCAACGGCGCCAAAAACTTTATACGCACGTTCATAATCTAAATTCTTCTTCACAACTTCGCACAACTAACCAGCAAGTGCACTGGGTCGTCCAAGTAATAAACCTAACATGAGTAAGGGTCAATCCCACGGAGATTGTCGGCTTGAAGCAAGCTATGGTCATCTTGTAAATCTCAGTCAGGTGGATTCAAATGGTTATGGAGATTTGATAATTAAAATACAAATAAAATATAACATAAGATAGAGATACTTATGTAATTCATTGGTGAGAATTCCAGATAAGCGTATGGAGATGCTTTGATCCTTCTGAATCTCTGCTTTCCTACTACCTTCAATCAATCATTCATAATCCTTTCCATGGCAAGCTGTATGTTGGGCATCACCGTTGTCAATGGCTACTTCCCGTCCTCTCCCAGATCCTACTCGGAATACCACAGACAAGGTTTAGACTTTCCAAATCTCAGGAATGGCCACCAATAATTCTAGCTTATACCACGAAGACTCCGATCTTTTGGAATGGAGGCTAAGAGATACACGCTCGATCTAAGGTAGAACGGAAGTGGTTGTCAGGCACGCGTTCATAGGTTGAGAATAGTGATGAGTGTCACGGATCATCATATTCATCATGTTGAAGTGCAAGCGAATATCTTAGAATATGAATAAGCTTGAATTGAATAGAAAAATAATAGTACTTTGCATTAATTCATGAGGAGCAGCAGAGCTCCACACCTTAATCTATGGGGTGTAGAAACTCCACCGTTGAAAATACATAAGTGAAAGGTCTAGGCATGGCCGAATGTCCAGCCCCCTAAACGTGATCTCTGAACATAAAATTATTCAAAAGATGTGAAATAAAATCACTAAAAGTAGTTTTTATACTAAACTAGTAGCTAGGGTTACAGAAACTAAGTAATTGATGTAGAAATCCACTTCCGGGCCCACTTGGTGTGTGCTTGGGTTAAGCATTGAGCTTTCATGTGTAGAGACTCTTTTTGGAGTTAAATGCCAGGTTGTAGCCTGTTTCTGGCGTTTAACTCTGATTTGCAACCTGTTTCTGGCGTTTAACTCCAGAATAGGGTAGGAAGTTGGCGTTTGAACGCCAGTTTACAACATCAAAACTCGGGCAAAGTATGGACTATTATATATTTCTGGAAATCCCTGGATGTCTACTTTCCAACGCAATTGAGAGCGTGCCAATTGGGTTTCTATAGCTCCAGAAAATCCATTTCGAGTGCAGGGAGATCAGAATCCAACAGCATCTGCAGTCCTTCTTTAGCCTCTGAATCAGATTTTTGCTCAAGTCCCTCAATTTTAGCCAGAAAATACCTGAAATCATAGAAAAACACACAAACTCATAGTAAAGTCTAGAAATGAGATTTTTATTTAAAAACTAATAAAAATATACTAAAAACTAACTAAATCATACTGAAAATTATGTAAAAACAATGCCAAAAAGCGTATAAATTATCTGCTCATCACAACACCAAACTTAAATTGTTACTTGTCCCCAAGCAACTGAAAATCAAATAGGATAAAAAGAAGAGAATATACTATAAATTCCAAAATATCAATGAAACTTAGCTCTAATCAGATGAGCGTGACTAGTAGCTTTTTGCCTCTGAATAGTTTTGGCATCTCACTTTATCCTTTAAAGTTCAGAATGATTGGCATCTATAGGAACTCAAAATTTAGATAGTGTTATTGATTCTCCTAGTTCAGTATGTTGCTTCTTGAACACAGCTACTTTATGAGTCTTGGCCGTGGCCTTAAGCACTTTGTTTTCCAGTATTACCACCGGATACATAATTGCCACAGACACATAACTGGGTGAACCTTTTCAGATTGTAACTCAGCTTTGCTAGAGTCCCCAATTAGAGGTGTCCAGGGTTCTTAAGCACACTCTTTTTGCTTTGGATCACGACTTTAACCGCTCAGTCTTAAGCTTTTGGCTTGACACCTTCACGCCACAAGCACATGGTTAGGGACAGCTTGGTTTAGCCGCTTAGGCCAGGATTTTATTCCTTTGGGCCCTCCTATCCATTAATGCTCAAAGCCTTGGATCCTTTTTTTACCCTTGCCTTTTGGTTTAAAGGGTTATTGGCTTTTTCTACTTGCTTTTTCTTTTTCTTTCTTTTTCTTTTATTTTTTTGCATATTTTTTTCTCTTTTTTTTTTTGCAAGTTTTTTTTCTGTTCACTGCTTTTTCTTGCTTCAAGAATCAATTTTATGATTTTTCATATTATCAATAACATTTCTCCTTTTTCATCATTCTTTCAAGAGCTAACAATTTTAACATTCATAAACAACAAATTCAAAAGACATATGCACTGTTCAAGCATTCATTCAGAAAATAAAAAGTATTGTCACCACATCAAAATAATTAAACTAATTTCAAGGATGAATTCGAAATCATGTACTTGTTGTTCTTTTGTGGTTAAAACATTTTTCATTTAAGAAAGGTGATGGATTCATAGGACATTCATAGCTTAAGACATAGTTACTAGACACTAATGATCATTAAAGACACAAACATAAATAAACATAAGGCTCAAAAACCGAAAAACATAAAAATAAGAACAAGGAGATTAAGGAACGGGTCCTCCTTAGTGAGGGTGGCGTCTTCCTCTTCTTGAAGAACTAATGGTGCTCTTGAGCTCCTCTATGTCTCTTCCTTGCCTTTGTTGCTCCTCCCTCATAGCTCTTTGATCTTCTCTAATTTCATGGAGGAGGATGGAATGCTCTTGGTGCTCCACCCTTAGTTGTCCCATGTTGGAACTTAATTCTCCTAGGGAGGTGTTAAATTGCTCCCAATAGTTTTGTGGAGGAAAGTGCATCCCTTGAGGCATCTCAAGACTTGTCAGCCACCTTGTAGAGTTATTGAGGTATAATCTCATGAACTTCTATCTCCTCCCCAATCATGATACTATGGATCATGATGGCCCGGTCTATAGTAACTTCAGACCGGTTGCTAGTGGGAATGATTGAGCGTTGGATGAACTCCAACCATCCCCTAGCCACTGGCTTGAGGTCAAGCCTTCTTAGTTGAACCGGCTTGCCTCTTGAGTCAATTTTCCATTGAGCTCCTTCCACACATATGTCCATGAGAACTTGGTCCAACCTTTGATCAAAGTTGACCCTTCTAGTGTAAGGGCGTGCGTTTTCTTGCATCATTGGCAAGTTGAACGCCAACCTTACATTTTCCGGACTGAAATCTAAGTATTTCTCCCGAACCATTGTAAGCCAATTCTTTGGATTCAGGTTCATACTTTGATCATGGTTCTTAGTGATCCATGCGTTTGCATAGAACTCTTGAACCATTAAGATCCCAACTTGTTGGATAAGATTGAAGAGAACTTCCCATCCTCTTCTTCTAATCTCATGTTGGATCTCCGGATACTCACTCCTTTTGAGCTTGAAAGGGACCTCAGAGATCACCTTCTTCTTGGCCACAACTTCATAGAAGTGGTCTTGATGGTCCTTTGAGATGAATCTCTCCATCTTCCATGACTCAGAGGTGGAAGCAATTGCCTTTCCTTTCCTCTTTCTTGAGGTTTCTCTGGCCTTAGGTGCCATTAATGGTTATGAAAAAATAAAAAGCAGCGCTTTTACCACACCAAACTTAAAATGTTTGCTCGTTCTCGAGCAAAAGAAGAAGGAAAATAGTAGGAGAAGAAGAAAATGGAGGAGAAGAAGGGGAAGTGTGTTTTCGGCCAAGGGGGGAAAGAAGTGTTTGTGATGTGTGAAAATGAGGTAGTGTAGAGGGGTTTATATAGGGGTGGGAGAAGGGTTAGGTTTCGTGTATTAGGGTTGGGTTTGGGAGGGAAAGGATTTTGAATTTGGAGGTAGGTGAGACTTTTGGGGAAGAGTGGATGGATGTGAATAGTGAAGGGTATTTGGGGAAGAGTTATGGATGTGATTGGTGAGGGGTATTTGGGGAAGAGTGTTATGAAAGGGTGTGAAGAGGAGAGAAGAAGAGGTGGGGTAGGTGGGGATCCTGTGGGGCCCACATATCCTGAGGGGCCAAGGACTTAGCATCCCTGCTCTATATAGGCGTGCAAAACGCCCTTAGAGTGCACTTTTGGCATTAAACGCCAGCTTTTCTCCCATTCTTGGCGTTAAACACCAAGTAGATGCTCTGTTCTGGCGTTAAACGCCAGTCTGGTGCTTGTTTTTGGCGTTTAACGCCAGCTTGATGCTTCTTTCTGGCGTTAAACGCTAGTCTGATGCTTTTTACAGATGTTGAAATGCCAATAAGTTCTTCCTCCAGGGTGAGCTATTTTTAATGCTGTTTTTCATTCTGTTTTTGATTTTTTAGTTATTTTGTGAGTTCACATGATCATCAACCTAAAGAAAACATAAAATAGCAATGGAAAATAAATAGATATAATTAAATAACATTGGGTTGCCTCCCAACAAGCACTTCTTTTCATGCTTCCTCTCCATAGTTACAGAAGGAGAACCTTGAGTCTTGAATACAAGGTAGTCCTCATTCAACTGAAGGACCAACTCTCCTCTGTCAACATTAATCACAGCTTTTGTTGTGGCTAGGAAGGGTCTGCCAAGGATGATGGATTCATCCTCATCCTTCCCAGTGTCTAGGATTATGAAATCAGTAGGGATGTAAAGGTCTTCAACCTTCACTAGCACGTCCTCTACTAGTCCATAAGCCTGTTTCATTGATTTGTCTGCCATCTCTAGTGAGATTCTTGCAGCTTGTATCTCAAACATTCCCAGTTTCTCCATTACAGAGAGTGGCCTGAGGTTTATCTCTGACCCCAGGTCACACAGAGCTTTTTCAAAGGTCATGGTGCCTATGGTACAAGGTATGAAGAATTTTCAGGGATCTGGTTTCTTCCGAGGTAATGTCTGCCTCATTAATACACTCAGTTCATTGGTGAACAAGGGGGTTCATCATCCCAAGTCTTATTACCAAATAACTTGGCATTCAGTTTCATGATTGCTCCTAGATACTTAGCAACATGCTCTTCAATGGTATCTTCATCTTCTTCAGAGGAAGAATATTCATCAGAGCTCATGAATGGCAGAAGGAAGTTCAATGGAATCTCTATGGTCTCTGTATGAGCCTCAGATTCCTTTGGTTCCTCAAAGGGAAATTCATTTCTGTCCAGAGGACGTCCCATGAGGCTTTTCTCACTGGGACTCACGTCCTCCTCACTCTCTCCAGGTTCGGCCATGTTGATCATGGTTATGGCCTTGCACTCTCTCTTGGGGTTTTCTTCTGTATTGCTTGGGAGAGTACTGGGAGGAGTTTCAGTAATCTTCTTACTCAACTGACCCACATGTGCCTCCAAATTTCTAATGGAGGACCTTGTTTCATTCATGAAACTTAGTGTGGTCTAGGATAGATCAGAGACTATGGTTGCCAGACCAGAATGGCTCTGTTCAGAATTCTCTGTCTGTTGCTGAGAAGATGATGGAAAAGGCTTGCTATTGCTAAACCTATTTCTTCCACCATTATTATTATTAAAGCCCTGATTAGGCTTCTGTTGATCCTTCCATGAGAAATTTGGATGATTTCTCCATGAAGAATTGTAGGTGTTTCCATAGGGTTCTCCCATGTAATTCACCTCTGCCATTGCAGGATTCTCAGGATCATAAGCTTCTTCTTCAGAAGATGCTTCTTTAGTACTGTTGGATGCAGCTTGCAATCCATTCAGACTCTGAGAAACCATATTGACTTGCTGAGTCAATATTTTGTTCTGAGCCAATATGGCATTCAGAGTATCAATTTCAAGAACTCCCTTCTTCTTCAATGAGTTCCTGAGCTTCTGCAGGGGTTTTCAGATGAAGAGATCCTCCTGCAGAATGGTCCAATGACATTTTTGACAACTCAGACAGACCATCATAGAATATACATATGATGCTCCATTCTGGAAGCATGTCAGTAGGACACCTTTTGATCAATTGCTTATATCTTTCCCAAGCTTCATAGAGGGATTCACCTTCTTTCTGTCTGAAGGTTTGGATTTCCACTCTAAGCTTGCTCATCTTTTGAGGTGGAAAGAATTTGGCCAGGAAAGCACTGACCAGCTTTTCCCAAGAGTTCAGACTTTCCTTAGGTTGTGAATCCAACTATGTTCTAGCTCTGTCTCTTACAGCAAAAGGGAAAAGCATAAGCCTGTAGACCTCGGGATCAACTCCATTGGTCCTGACAATGTCACAGATTTGCAAGAATTCGGCTAAAAACTGATGCGGATCTTCCATTGGAAGTCCATGAAACTTACAATTCTGCTGCATTAGAGAAACTAATTGAGGTTTAAGCTCAATGTTGTTTGCTCCAGTGGCAGGAATTGAGATGCTTCTTCTACATAAGTCAGAAGAGGGTGCAATGAAGTCACCAAGCATCTTCCTTGCATTGTTGGCATTGTTATTGGGTTCGGCCATGTCTCTTTTTTTTTTGAAAATTTCTATCAGATCCTCTCCAGAGGGTTGTGCCTTAGCTTCCCTTAGCTTCCTCTTCAGAGTTCTTTCAGATTCAGGGTCAGCTTCAACAAGAATGTTCTTATCCTTGTTCCTGCTCATATGAAAAAGAAGAGAACAGAAAAGAAGAGGAATTCTCTATGTCACAGTATAGAGATTCATTTATGTGAGTGGAAGAAGAGAAGAATAGAAGAAGGAGAAGAGAAGAACTCGAACACAGAGGAGAAGAGGTGGTTCAAATTATGAGTAAAAGAGGAATATTAGTAGATAAATAAATAATTAGAAGGAGATGACAGAGAGAAGAATTCGAAAATTAAGTAAAATAAAATAAAAATATTTTTGTTTTTATTTTAATTATTAGTTAGAATTTGAAATTTAAAAGAGAAATAAAATTAAATTAAATTAAAATTTAAAATAATTAGTTAATTAAAAGGAATTTTGAAAAGGGGTTAGTAGTTTTCGAAAATTAGAGAGAGAAAAGTAGTTAGGTGGTTTTTGAAAAAGATAAGATTGAAATAGAAACTTTTAAAATCAAACAAAAAGTGAAGTGGTTAATTGAAAAAGATTTTGAAAATCAATTTTGAAAAGATAAGAAGTTAGAAAAGATTTTGAAATTAAGTTTTGAAAAAGATATGATTGAAATTTAATTTGAAAGGGATTTGAAAAAGGAAATTTAAAAGATTTGATTTTGAAATTCAAGTTGATTACTTGCCTAATAGGAAACTAAAAAGATATAATTCTAGAGTTTAAAGTTTGATTCTTTCTTAATAGGCAAGTAACAACTTAAAATTTTTGAATCAAAATATTAATAGTTAGTATTAATTTCGAAAATATGATATAAAAATAAGAAAAAGATTTTTGAAAATCAATTTGAAATTTTTGAAAATATGAGAGAAAAAGATTTTATTTTTGAAAAAGATAGAATTTTTAAATTGAAAATTTGACTTGACTCATAAGAAACAATTAGAATTTTAAAACTTTTTGACTAAATCAAATCAAATTTTCGAAATTTATGAGAAGAATACGGGAAAGATATTTTTTTGATTTTTGAATTTTAAGTGAGGAGAGAGAAAAACACAAAAATGACACACAACATGAAAATTCAAGATCAAAACACATGATGCATGCAAGAACACTTTGAATGTCAAGATGAACACCAAGAACACTTTGAATGTCAAGATGAACATCAAGACTTATTTTTGAAAATTTTCAAAAAAAAGAAAAACATGCAAGACACCAAACTTAGAAATTTTCAAGCTTTAGACACTATGAATTTGAAAATGCATATGAAAAATAAGAAAAGACACAAAACAAGAAAATTTAGAGATCAAACAAGGAAATTCATCAAGAACAACTTGAAGATCATGAAGAACACATGATGAATTTTCGAAAATTAAAGAGAAATTAAAACACATGCAATTGACACCAAACTTAAAATTTGACATAAGACTCAAACAAGAAACACAATATTTTTTGGTTTTTATGATTTTGTAAATGTTTTTGGATTTTTTTAGAAAATTATTTGGAAAAAGAAAAATAAGGATTTCAAAATTTTTAATAAGAATTCCAGGAATCATGCAATGTTAGTCTAAAAACTCCGGTCCAGGAATTAGACATGGCTTACTAGCCAGCCAAGCTTTCAGTGAAAGCTCCGGTCCAAAACACTAGACATGGCCAATGGCCAGCCAAGCTTCAGCAGAACATTGCATACAACAGCTAAATTGCTGAGAAAGACAAAGAAGCTCTTCTAAGGATAAGTGAAACCTCGGTCCAAAAGATTAGACATGGCTTAACAGCCAGCCAGGATTCAACATATCTCATGAAACTCTAGAATTCATTCTTAAAAAATTCTGAAGAACATAGAATAATTTATTTTTAAAGATTTTTTGAAAATTTTTCGAAAATAAAAATAATTAAAACAAAAACTTAAAATTAAAATAAAATTACCTAACCTGAGCAACAACATAAACCGTCAATTGTCCAAACTCGAACAATCCCCGGCAATGGCGCCAAAAACTTGGTGCATGAAATTGTGATTGTTCATTCCCCAGCAACGGCGCCAAAAACTTTATACACACGTTCATAATCTAAATTCTTCTTCACAACTTCACACAACTAACCAGCAAGTGCACTGGGTCGTCCAAGTAATAAACCTTACGTGAGTAAGGGTCGATCCCACGGAGATTGTCGGCTTGAAGCAAGCTATGGTCATCTTGTAAATCTCAGTCAGACGGATTCAAATGGTTATGGAGATTTGATAATTAAAATACAAATAAAATATAAAATAAGATAGAGATACTTATGTAATTTATTGGTGAGAATTTCAGATAAGCGTATGGAGATGCCTTGATCCTTCTGAATCTCTGCTTTCCTACTGCCTTCATTCAATCATTTACTCCTTTCCATGGCAAGCTGTATGTTGGGCATCACCGTTGTCAATGGCTATTTCCCGTCCTCTCAGTGAAAATGGTCCAAATGCGCTGTCACCGCACGGCTAATCATCTGTCGGTTCTCGATCATGTTGGAATAGGATCCATTGATCCTTTTGTGTCTGTCACTACACCCAACACTCGCGAGTTTGATGCTCGTCACAGTCATCCCTTCCCAGATCCTACTCGGAATACCACAGACAAGGTTTAGACTTTTTGGACCTCAGGAATGGCCGCCAATAATTCTTGCTTATACCACGAAGACTCCGATCTTTCGGAATGGAGGCTAAGAGATACACGCTCGATCTAAGGTAGAACGGAAGTGGTTGTCAGGCACGCGTTCATAGGTTGAGAATAGTGATGAGTGTCATGGATCATCATATTCATCTTGTTGAAGTGCAAGTGAATATCTTAGAATAGGAATAAGCTTGAATTGAATAGAAAAACAATAGTACTTTGCATTAATTCATGAGGAGCAGCAGAGCTCCACACCTTAATCTATGGGGTGTAGAAACTCCACCATTGAAAATACATAAGTGAAAGGTCTAGGCATGGCCGAATGGCTAGCCCCCTAAACGTGATCTCTGAACATAAAATTATTCAAAAGATGTGAAATAAAATCACTAAAAGTAGTTTTTATACTAAACTAGTAGCTAGGATTACATAAACTAAGTAATTGATGTAGAAATCCACTTCCGGGCCCACTTGGTGTGTGCTTGGACTGAGCATTGAGCTTTCATGTGTAGAGTCTCTTTTTGGAGTTAAACACCAGGTTGTAGCCTGTTTCTGGCGTTTAACTCTGATTTGCAACCTGTTTCTGGCGTTTAACTCCAGAATAGGGCAGGAAGTTGGCGTTTGAATGCCAGTTTGCGTTGTCAAAACTCGGGCAAAGTATAGACAATTATATATTTTTGGAAAGCCCTAGATGTCTAATTTCCAATGCAATTGAGAGTGCGCCATTTGGGTTTCTGTAGCTCCAGAAAATTCATTTCGAGTGCAGGGAGGTCAGAATCCAACAGCATCTGCAGTCCTTCTTCAGCCTCTGAATCAGATTTTTGCTCAAGTCCCTCAATTTCTGCCAGAAAATACCTAAAATCACAGAAAAATACACAAACTCATAGTAAAGTCTAGAAATGTGATTTTTATTTAAAAACTAATAAAAATATACTAAAGACTAACTAAATCATACTGAAAACTATTTAAAAACAATGCCAAAAAGCGTATAAATTATCTGCTCATCACCTGTGCCTTCTCATCTGTCACTGGTCCACTTACCAAGGTGATAACCTTGCACTCTTCTCTTGGATTAGGCACTGTGTCACTAAGGAGAGTGTTAGGTGGCCTCTCAGGTATTTGCTTGCTCAATTGACCCTCTTGACGGAAGAAACCTGCATTCCACTCAAATGTTGAGTAATAGCATTGATTTGCTGAGACATGGCTTTATTTTGGACAAGAATAGCATCCAAGGCATCCAACTCCATGACTCCTTTCTTCACAGAGGTCCTCTCAGAAGAATATAAATACTGGTTATTAGAAACCATCTCATTCAACTCCATAGCTTCATCAGGGGTCTTTTTCATGTGGACTAATCCACCTGCAAAATTATCCAGAGATATTCTGGCGGTCTTGGAGACTCCATCATAAAATATCTGCAACTGAATCTAGTCTAAGAACATATCAGGAGGATACTTCCTGAGCATCAACTTGTACCTTTCCCAAGATTCATAAAGAGACTTACCATCTCTCTGCCAGAAGGTCTGAATGTCTGCCCTCAACTTAGTCAGCCTCTGAGGTGGAAAGAAATTGGTCAGAAATCTACTGACCACCTTATCCCAAGTGTCTAAGCTCTCCTTGGGTTGAGTATCAAGCCACCGTTTAGCTCGTTCCCGTACATGAAATGGGAAGAGAAGTAGCTTGTAGACATCAGGATGGACTCCATTAGTCTTCATAATGTCAAAGATCTGTAGGAAATTAGAGATAAACAAGTTTAGATCTTCTTGCGGGAGTCTGTAAAACTGGCAATTCTGCTGTACTAGAGAAATCAACTAAGGCTTCAGCTCAAAGTTATTAGCAGCAACAAGGGGTACAAAAATGCTATTCCTATAGAAATCAGGACTGCGGGTAGTGTATGAGCCTAGTGTTCTCCTTGGTTGTTCAGGAATATTAGGGGATTAACAACATTGGAATTAACCCCATTGTTGTTATTCAGGTCTATAGTGGACTCTTCAACTTCCTTATCAAAGTTGTTCCTGAGGTTCTCAACAGCTTTATAAGCTCAAGCTAATTGTAAACGTCTTCTCAAGGTCCTCTCAATCTCAGGATCAAAGTCAAGAAGAGGTTCTTTGTTCCTGTTTCAGCTCATAAACAAACAGAAAACAAAGAAAAAGCGAAAATTTCTACATCAGAGTGCAGAAAATTTTCAGTGAGGTGACATGTGTAAAAGAAATAAAATAAAATACATGAATAAATTAAACAGAAAATCCAAATAACTAATAAGAAGAAACGAGTATAAAATTTGAACTAAATAAGTAAAATAACTAGGAAAGATAAAACAACTAAAGGGACATCAAACTTAATTTTAGAAATTACGAGAAAATTTTTTAAATAAAATAAAGCCAAATTTTTGAAAATTTAAAAGAGTAAAAACAAATAAAAATTAAAAATTAAAAATGCCTAATATAAGCAATCAAACAACGGTTAGTTGTCATTCACAGTCAATCCTTGCCAACGGCGCCAAAAACTTTGTGCGGAATTCGAAAATTACAACTGAACCGGCAAGTGCACTGGGTCGTACCAAGTAATACCTTAGGTGAGTTAGGATCGATCCCACAAGGATTGATGGACTAAACAACAATAGTCGGATGAATCACTTAGTTAGGCAAGCAGAAAATGGTGTTTTAAGGTTCAAAAGCATTAAACGGAAATTCAGAGAGCAAGGAAAGCAAATAGTGAAATCAGTGTAAGAGATATATGACAAGATATTCAAGGTTTCGGAGTTGTTTACTCTTCTGGATTAAGATTTCTTACCAACTATTTTAATCATGCAAGATTCATTTCATGGCAAACTGTAATTGACTAAAACCTAATTCCTTAGTGATTTAGTCTGCTCTAACCTAATCAATCTCCAATTCCTTGGTCACTTAATATAGATTAGAGGGTTAGGTTCAATTCTAGTTTATTAGCCACAAAAACCCTAATTGCCCAAATATAAGAGGATTATATGTCACGTATCCCGTTAAGTCCAAGCAATTAGCAACTCAGGAGGAGTTTACTTTCAAGATAGTATTCAAGTGGGATAACTTTTTCAAGAATCAACAAGAATTCATATAGAATGAGAATTATTTTCCATTATATTCAAATTCATGAGACGAAGAAAGAAAGTAATCCTTGAAACTAAATGAATACATCAATTAAAATAGAGTGGCAATATCATCAATCCATAGAAATAAACAAAGCTCCTAACCTTAACCAAGGAGGTTTAGTTGCTCATGACTCAGAGAGAAAATTAGGGTTCCAAAATGTTAAAGTGCAGAATGAAGTCCAAGAGAAGAGATTCCTTGAAGGGCGAAATATTTTTCCTTTTATATCTAACCTAATTTGATTTGAAAATAAAATAAACTAATAATTACTAAAGCCCAAAAGATTGTGTTTGGGACTAGATATACTTAAAACAAATAAAAATATAATAATTAAAAGTCAAATCCAACTAAAAATACTTCGAGAAGAGGACAAATAAGTCCCTAACTTTTTACCCCGTGGACATTTTTGTTCCTGACCATTGAAAAATACTTTTAAGTCCCTAACCTTCACAAAATTTGGACAGATCAGTCCCTGACGAAGGCATTTGGACGGATCAGTCCCTGATGGAGGTATTTGGACGGAGGGATTGATCCGTCCAAGTTTTGTGAAGGTCAGGGACTTAAAAGTATTTTTCAATGGTCAGGGACGAAAATGTCCACAGGACAAAAGGTCAGGGACCTATTTGTCCTTTTCTCAAATACTTCTTTGGGTGAGATTGGTCCGTGTTGCTGGTGCTGAACGCCAGATTTAGCATTTAGCGCCCCAGGTGGCAGAAACTTCAATTTCAATTCTGGCTTCCTGGCGCTAAATACCAGGTTTAGCGTTTAGTGCCTCTGATGGCAGTGAGTCCTTCTTCGTTTCTGACTTGCTGGCACTAAATGCCAGGATTGGTGTTTAGCTCCCCTGGTGGAAGAGACTTGGCACGTGTTGCAAGGTAGTTGGCGCTAAACGCCCAAGTCCGCATTTAGCGCCAGCGTGGCAAATTCAAAATTCTTCTCTTTTCTTGCACACGAACTCTACCAAACATATCCAAACTTCAGCTGAAATAATTAAAATACTAAAGCACCTCAAAGTAGCATCCAAATAGGCTTCAAACACTAAAATCTAATTAAAACTCAATAAATTTATATCTAAAATAAATAAAAAATAAAGAAAAAATGCTCACGCATCACGAACCCCATTTAATACTGGAGCACTGAATGGTCAAGCATAGATGGTAGAAGGAAGTCCTAATATAATGGCAATTTATGACGGCCGAAGAAGCTACCTGGGAGCCATATGAAGATTTCAAACTACAATGTCCTTCCTTTGACCTTGAGGACAAGGTCATTTTCAACGGAGGGAATATTGATACAAGTAGAAAAGACAAAACGGTTAGAAGAGGAGCCATATTAGGAAGAGACACACAACTGCAAGGAACTACTAATTAGTGGAAAAGAGTACCAAATAGTGAGAGAGACAAAAAGTCAAATATTATGAAATGTGAGTTTTTTGTTCTCCATATTATCTTCTTCAATTTCTCTCGATGTACTCTCTGCTCTTTATATATTCTTTATCTGCTATCTTTTATTTTTTTTATATTTAATATATGTCCATTCTTTCATTTGAATTTTAGAACATATTATNNNNCACCTATTATTATATTTTTTTATAATTTATTCTCTAATAATTATATGTAGATCATCAATTAGATTTTCGTTATAGAAGTGAGACCTTTTTATAATAAAGCAACAATGTTCTTATGACATATAATCTAAATGGTTATTTATATTTTATCATCACGACAATAAGTAATTGACATTGAAATGTTTTGTACGCTTATCTATTAATAAAGATTATTATTTACTACTTTTGTTTTTAAACATGCTAAATGCTGCACGATCTAACAATTTAATTTGTCGCATGATCTAATATAATAATAGCAGAATATGGGAATAAGAACATTATTATCTCCAAAAAATTGTGCAGTGATTTAATTTTTAAAAACTTTACTAATTTTAAATAAAATCATTGGTAATTTTAATAGTAGTTTGGTGGCCAAAATATAACTGTCATTTTATTTAATACACTTTTTAACTTGAATAGACATCTTAGGATATATCTAAAATGAGCACAACAATTATGTGTTTATTTAATGTGTCACATTTATATAGATCATTAGATTTTATTAGATCAAAATCAAAGACTATTGTACAAAAAGAGCATTGATGAACTCTTATAAATACAGAATATCCTAGTACATAAATAAATACTTTAAATGATACTCGACTAGACTTTTATGTATGAGAAATTGGTGTACAAATATCGGCTTTTTTATTGATATATGCATGAAAAATTCTTTATTTTCCATAATACGCACAGATGAAAACTCCTCCCAAATTGCGCATGGCCAATTCGCAACCTTCACCCACGAAATAGAAATAAGCACCATTTCATGCAAGGTGACCATAAAATGGGTACTACCATCTGACACACGCTATGCCAAGCTCACCAGTCACGAAATAAAGCACTTTAAGGCTAACACACACGAAGTGGCTAACTCACCGGTGGCACACACGAGTTGGCCCATTCCATGACTGAAATTATATTATATAATTTTATTACATTGTATAACTATTATTTGAAATTAAATCATCAATGATAATGAAAAAAATACTAAATAGTACAATTTTATATTATATAATTTTATTATTTTGAATCAAATTTTTAATGATAATAAAAAATACTATATAGTACAAATTTATATTATTATATTATAAAATTTTATTATAAATAGTTGACCTACGTAGAAGTAGAAGTGTAACTAGTATAGAGAAAAAAAAAGATTGAGAGAAAAAATAGTATGAAGATTGGATGCTATGATTTAGCTGAAATCTTAGAAGCTGATATATAGAGTTTGAATTTTGAAGACAATAATTATAATAATAAAATTTATTAACAAGGATTAACATTTATGCTGAGATTTTAATTCAAACAAAAAACGTCTTTCCTTTAAAAAAATAACATTTATCAGTCAAGTGTCACTGTCTGTTACCTGACGCTTATAATAGATACTAAATCCCGTCATTTATTTTGTTGTGGTCCGATTCAAGTTGCGCCAATCTAAACAAGCAATGTGTGATACGTGGGGCTTATCTTACACAATAATTTTTGAAATAAGCCGAATTTTGTATGAATTTTTTACTAAAATCTACTAAAACATAATAAAATTTGCTAAAATATGCTCAAAAACACTAAGAAAATGGTACTAAAAAGGGTATAAAATATCCACTCATCAGGAAGGAGATGCGATAGAACCTGGAAGTGGTTTCTCCGTTGTGAAGAACGTGAAAGAGATTAAAAAATAATGACCTAGTATAATTTTCACATGTTTACACATTTGGTAACATTTAGATACAGTTTTTCTTCTTTCTTTTAAGAAAAAA
This sequence comes from Arachis ipaensis, assembly GCF_000816755.2. NCBI lineage: Eukaryota > Viridiplantae > Streptophyta > Magnoliopsida > Fabales > Fabaceae > Arachis > Arachis ipaensis. The sequence continues at coordinate 29,742,221 of NC_029792.2, forward strand.
ATATATTTTTTAACATTTATTTTACAAATGTTACTAAAAGCATAATTTTATTAGTATAGTTAACATTTTAAATATTAAATAAAAAGTGTTACAAAATGTCTAAACCCTAGTAGTGAGGGGACTTCTACCACTTTATACCGGTTTGAACTTAATACCTTCCAAAGTTAAAGTAATGTTAAAAGAATGCTTAAAAAAAGTTAAAGTCTATTTCATGCATTGCATAAGAGTTTTTAGGTAAGTAAGGGATTGTTTTCTTTTCATGTAAAAAAAATTAGGAGAATGTTAAGAGAAACAAAGTCAAGGTTCATATGTTTGTATTATGTGTGATTTAACATTATAGGCTACATTTAGTCACAAGTCACATGTGTCGTAACAAGAACAAATGAAAATCATTTAAAAGTCACACCACTCTGACTAACAAAGACTTTTAAAAATAATAATTGAACAACATTTCATTATCATTATTTTTATTTTAAATCTCGAAGTGGCTGGGATGGATATGATGACACCATATAGATAAACTATTGAGAAATTTTTGTTTATTACCCCTCTCTCTGTACCATCTTCAGGATCGACACAACCCGAAACAATACACTCACTGCTCGATTGAGCTGAAAAGACCAATGCACTATTAGGAGCGAGATATTAAGGGCGTAGATACGAAACGTTAAGCACTTACCCAAATTCATATTAAGGAGGGAGAATAGGCGGTTGTTTTAGTCATAGTTATGCAAATTAAGAGAATTAGGATTTTTTGTATGTCTTGTTTTATCTTTATTGAGTGATTACAATTGTGACTATGATGTTTCTTTTTTTTATGATTATTTGATATGAGTAAAATTTGTCATTATTTTTACCTTTATAATTTAGCATGCCTATTTTTCATGTTAGTATCTCTAGATTTACTTACATTTTTTAACTAGTAACGATTCTAATAAAAAAAAATTATCCAATATATATATATATATATATATATATATATATATATATATATATATATATATATATATATATATAATTGGGAAAAAAAATAATAGGTGAAAACAAAAAATAATTTTATCTCTTTTTTTTCATAAAATTCTAAAAATAAAAAATATTAAAAATAAAAATACAAACCAAATACATTCTTAAAATGTTATATAATAATGACTAAAATAAGTGAAAACTTGACTGTGATGCACACTGTACGTCTACGATGCATTAGCCTCTTCGTCCGAGTCTGTCTCCTTACCCGAACATATCTTCTTGTCCAGGAAATATGCACAAATCAGCAACAAAAGAAACAAAATTATTATTGCAATTATTATAACAATCGAGACGAAATTCATTTTTCTTCTTTTGTTCACTACTTCAATATATATAGGAAAGAGATATTCTTCTTCTTCTTCTTTAGTTTTGATCTTTGTTATACATGCTAAGTGAGACCATATTTATAGTAAAGGAACAATGTTCATGTAAATTATAACATATAATCTAGATGGTTATTATTTTTTTCTTAGAGTTTATCTATTTTATGTTTTAGAGACACATATTAAATTTATAAATTAAATTTTTTATTTAAAATATAAAAATTTAAATTTTTAATATATTTATTTTATATTTATTAAATAAAAATATTTAAAATTATTCATTAATAATAAATTTATATTATTATGTGTTTTTAGCACATATATTAACTAAATCCTATTTTTTATCATTAGGATACAATACGTAATTGACAATAAATTTTTTGCACGCTTCTCTATTAATACAGATTTATAGCTTTTTTTTTTTAACATGTTAACTGCTGCATAATCTAACAATTTAATTTATCGCATGATCTTCTAGTATAATAACAATAGCACAATTCAAATTTAATATTTCTAGTAATATATTCTTGTAATTTATTATCTAATTAAATGTTCACCATCAATTAGATATTCGTTATAGAAGCGAGACCATTTTTATAGTAAAGCAACAATGCTCTTATAACATGTAATCTAAATGCTTATTTATTTTTTATCATCACGGCAATAAGTAATTGACATTGTAATTTTTTGCACGCTTATCTATTAATATAGATTACTGCTTTTTTTAACGTGCTAAATGCTACACAATCTAACAATTTAATTTGCCGTGTGATCTAATATAATAATAGCAGTATATGGGAACAAGAACATTATTTTCTCGGAAACGTTGTGCTATGATTTAATTTTTAAAAACTTTAATAAACTATTATCTATTATATATTAATAAAATAAGATTTTTTTAATTAATATCATAATTGATCTGGCATGGTTTCGGCTCTAGCGGCACCGTAATCCGTTAGCAGATTAGTCCATTTTCAAGATAGCATTCATTCATCATTACCAACCAGATTTCCAACCAGCATTACCAGAAATTGCTCAAAACACCATTTCAATTTGAAAAATTGATTTAGAAGAAGCAATGTCCAAATTCAAATATCAGACAGTCATTCAACAAACTAGATATTCCAAACAAACAATCAGAAAATTCAACATTTATAGATTTGCAATTCCAGAAAGTAGCAACCAAAATTCTAGAATTAGAAATGAATCCAGAACACACAGAAGAAGAACACATCACAAATTTAGTTTTAGCAAAATCTACAGATCAAGAAAAATTTCAAATTTCATATCCAACAATTCCAAAGGCAAATGATTATGGTGTTGTTCCAAAGCTTACAAACAAGAACGATACAGAAGTCACAAACAAACCCGGTGGTAGTGATACTATGTGAAATGAAGGAGATCGACAGTGGTTCAACACGGTGATGGCACACAGTAAGAATTTGAGAACAGATTACGATGCAGGAGGGGAGGACAAACAGAGGTTTTGACCACCAAAGTCGCCGGACTCGTGGACGACCACCACGGATGATGAAGAGAGGCAGGATATATCAATGGATTTCATCACCGATCTCACTTTATCTCACAACTGCTCCGTTATCTTAGTGGTTGTCGATAGGTTGTCTAAATTTTTCCACCTAATTCATCTTCCTTCAGATTTTACGACCCAAAAAGCGGCTGAAGCTTTTGTGCAAGAGTGTTGTGGAAATTAGGGAATTATGCTGGCTAGGAGTTCTGCATACCATCCAGAGTCTGACGGACAAACGATAGTCCGTAATGCTGCTTGGAAATGTCCTTACGCTGTTACACACAAGAGAACCAAAAAGACTGGTTTAAGTTGCTACCATGGGGTGCATATAGTTACAACACCTCATACCACTCTGCTATTGCCATGTTCTCGTTTAAGGAGGTCTTCGGCTGAGACCCTTCAACCCTTCTCAAGTACGAACCCAAGTCTGTTGACATACTGGTGCTTGATGCATGAGCATCATGAGTGTATTTTCTGTATGATTTGTATGGTGATTTGTTGATTTTTTAGAGGATTTAGGTGATTTATACCATAGTGGATGCTACTTTGAGTTTTTGTGGCCTTTTGTTGATTTCAAGTATTTCGGGTGAAGATGGGGCATAATTCATGAAAAAGGAAAGCAAGGAAATTGTCTCTGGCATTGTGGCATTAATTGCCACTCTCCCGGCATTTAGTGCCAAACCATGGAAACTCTCACATTCTTCTCTGGATGTGTAGCGCTAAATGCCACTCTCCCGGTGTTTAGCGCCAGACCATATGCCTCGCCATTCCTCTCAGTCATTTTGGTGCTAAACGCCACATCACTGGCATTTAGCTTCGAGCCATGGAACATGCGTGTATAGTTTCTCGATAGGTGGCGCTAAATGCCATATCACCGGCATTTAGCGCCGGCAGCGTATCCAGCAGTGGACCCCACTTGCTCGCAATGAACACATACCCCATTTGATTTTAAAAACAAAAATAGAAAAGATACTATTAGGTTTTAATTTAATTTTTGAATAAATTAGAATTAGAACTATAAAAAGGGAGGAGATTCGCCCTACGCTCCTTTCTTCCGCACCATTACAGTTTTACATTTTTTTTATATTTTTACAATTTTCTCTGCACCATGAGCAACTAAACCTCCATTATTAAGGTTAGGAGCTCTATTTATTTTGATGGATTAATACTATTGTTATTTTAATTTGGATTAATGCACTGATTTCTATTCCAGAATTGAGTTTCTATCTTCATACTAAGGATTAGAGTATATTGAAAAATAACCCTATTCTAAATTGAATTTCTTTGAATTTTGAAAAGGTTAAAATCTTTGAAATTAAGCTAGAATTTTTTTTTTCATAATTCTTCAATTATCTAGATTTAATTTGATACATAACATATAATCATATTTCTTTTGGGTTCTTAAGAATTGTGTGGCCTTTGAACCAAAATTTGGATTAACCTCATAACACAATTAATTGGTCAAGGAATTGACGATTGATTAGGTTAGGAGAAATTAAATTGCGAAGGAATTAGAATTCAATTACCTAGGGTTTGCCATGAATTAAATATTTGCATGATCAAGGTAGATGACAATAATTGTTAATCCAGAAATCTAAATATCTCTGAAGCCTTAACTCTTCTCTCGTATAATTTTTTTACACATTTACTGTTTGCTTTCTTTAATTCAATGTTTTATGCTATTTGCTATTGAAACCCTTGATTTTGATTGTCTAACTAGAATAAACAATTGACCATTGCTTGCTTAATTCTTTAATCTTCCTGGGAAGGATAACTCACTCCTGTGGTATTACTTCATACAATCCGATGCACTTGTCGGTAGTTTGTGGTTTCAAAATCTGCATCAAGGATTGGGGTCGTTGCCGGGGATTAATAGTGATTAACAACTACCCGTAGATTGATTACCTAGATTAGACCTTTTCTTTTTTTGCTTAATCTTTTCTATTTACCTTTTATTTTTTTTATTTTGTTTGCCTCAATGGGAATTCTCTTCACTCCGACGTAGAGAATGTAACACCCCAACTTTTAGCACCTTATAATTGCACTAAAAGCCTAGGTGTTACCTACCACTACTCCTTTGATTTCGTACTATATTTATTTAATAATAAACCTTTGCAAAAAATAAAACAAATTTTAATTAAGAAAATAAAAAATTTCTTTACTTTAGATCACTTAATCATACAATTATATCCACATAACATTAAATACAGACTTATATAATATTCCTCAAATACAAGTCCTACCCCTCTAAAAAAATGAAATAATAAACGAGGAGAAAATAGAATCTAAGATTATACCAAACACAAAATAAAAATACATATATGTATATACTGTAAGACCCAGAACTTTTGAAAAGTCTTATTATGATCAAGTCTCAAATCATATAGCTATTTATAGCCTTAATTTCAGAAATTATTTTATTAAAGGTAATTAAGGCAAGTTTTGATTTATTAGATTTGAGATGAGTTATGATTATTATCCAATTTTATAGGATGTTTGGATTATTTTCTATATTTGAATTATAAAATTAGTAGTTGTGAAATAATAAGGATTTTTATATGGTTTGGATTAAATAATTAATATTTTAAATATTAATACTGCTACTTTGGAAAATAAATGATTTAATTATATTATTTCTAGCTATTGGATTTGGGCATTTTCTTGAAAATAATTTGTAAAATTGATGAGCAAATAGTATTTTCTATGTACAAATAGTGTTGGATTTAATTTGGGTTTCAATTACTATATTATTCCTATTTTAAGTGAAATTACCAAAATGCCCCTAACCCTAATTTTCAAAAAAAAATGAAACCCTAACCCAGTGACCCGTACCCGACCCGGTTCTCTTCTCACCCAACCCAGCAGCAGCAACACAAATGTTTCCCCTTCTTCCTCAAACCAATACGCACCAATAGTAGCAGATCGGAGGAGTGGGGAAGAGAGAAGGGGCGATGATGGCTGGGGCCTCACTGCCGCCGCCGTCCAGCTCAACGTCGCCGCACCCTACCCGTTTCCCTTCCTCCCCTCATTCACGCGACACATAGCAGCAACAGCTGCCAAACGAAGCAAAGAAAGAAAGAGGGAACGGAGTGCGGCAGGGAGAAGAAGGAGAGGAGGAGACGTGTCGGAGCCGCGGGGCCTCACCGCCACTGTCGCATTGTGCCGCCACGTTCCACGCCTTGCTGCCATCGTTGTACACCGAAGGAAGAAATAGAAAGAGACATGGAGTCAGCGTCGCGCAGAGAAGGACTCGCCGCCAGCTCCGTCGTCTTCACTGCTTTGCCACTGTCGAGCTCGCAATCTTGGAGGGAGCACAGCGCCGCCGTGAGTCGTGACCAGAAGAGAGCGAGAGACCAAGAGAGGAACGTGGAGTCGGCGACCCACAGGGAGGCACTCGCCGCTGCCCTCGCGTGCCGTCGTATGCTATCGCTGCGTTTTGAGCAGTCATCATCCCCTCCATTCTACTGCTCTGGTCTGCCGCCGCCACTGCTAGAGATCCGCCCGATCTGATCTGAAGGAAAGAAAGGTTCAGGGCACCGCTGCTACTTGCACTGTGAGCTGCTGCACCGCCACTGTTGGGGGGTCTGCCACCGGTCCGATCTGAGGGAGAGGAGATGCGATCGGAGGAGCAGGCGTGGGGTTATCACCGCTGCTGCCAGCTCCTGGGTGCCGTCCAAAACCCCGCTGCCGTCGCCGGAGAACTCTTCCGGTAAGGGTTTTAATTACGGTTTCTGCCTTTTTGGTTTTCGAGATGGTTTTGACGTTGTGCGGTTTTTATAGTTGATCCACCAGAGCTTCTGGCCGCCGCCGGAGCTGTTGTCGGGCCGGTTCAAAATTGCAGCTGCTTCGTGTTGAAATTCCGGTAAGAAATTATGTGTCGAGAATCCTCGCGTTAGTATCCTGTACGCAGCAACAGTAGCAGATCGGAGGAGTGGGGAAGAGAGGAGGGGCGACGATGGCTGGGGCCTCATTGCCGCCGCCGTCCAGCTCAACGCCGCCGCACCCTACCCGTTTCCCTTCCTCCCCTCATTCACGCGACACATAGCAGCAACAGCTGCCAAACGAAGCAAAGAAAGAAAGAGGGAACGGAGTGCGGCAGGGAGAAGAAGGAGAGGAGGAGATGCGTCGGAGCCGCGGGGCCTCACCGCCACTGTCGCATTGTGCCGCCGCGTTCCACGCCTTGCTGCCATCGTTGTACACCGAAGGAAGAAAGAGAAAGAGACATGGAGTCAGCGTCGCGCAGAGAAGGACTCGCCGCCAGCTCCGTCGTCTTCACTGCTTTGCCACCGTCGAGCTCGCAATCTTGGAGGGAGCACAGCGCCGCCGTGAGTCGTGACCAGAAGAGAGCGAGAGACCAAGAGAGGGGCGTGGAGTCGGCAACGCGCAGGGAAGCACTCGCCGCTGCCGTCGCGCGCGCCGTCGGGTGCTGTCGCTGCTGTTTGAGTAGTCATCATCCCCTCCATTCTATTGCTCTGGTCTGCCGCCGCCACTGCTGGAGATCCGCTCGATCTGACCTGAAGGAAAGAAAGAGGTTCAGGCCGCCACTGCTACTTGCGCTGTGAGCTGCTGCACTGCCACGGTTGGGGGGATCTGCCACCGATCCGATCTGAGGGAGAGGAGGTGCGATCGGAGGAGCAGGCGTGGGGTTATCACCGCTGCTGCCAGCTCCTGGGTGCCGTCCAAAACCCCGCTGCCGTCGCCGGAGAACTCTTCCGGTAAGGGTTTTAATTATGGTTTCTGCCTTTTTGGTTTTCGAGATGGTTTTGACGCTGTGCGGTTTTTATAGTTGATCCACCAGAGCTTCTGGCCGCCGCCGGAGCTGCTGTCGGGCCGGTTCAAAATCACAGCTGCTTCGTGTTGAAATTCCGGTAAGAAATTATGTTTCGAAAGCCCTACGTTAGTGTCCCGTACGTGTATTAAAGCCCTTACGGTATTAATGTTCTTAGAGTTTAGTAACTGAGGTTGCTTGTTGTAATTTAGAGCTATTTATGCTGCTGCGAAAATGTGTGGGGCTGTGCTTTGAAGCTGCCTTTGATTTCGAGTTGAGGTGAAAATAACTTATGAGGCGTGTGGATTATGGATTTGCGTTTTGAGGTAGGGGCGCTTTCCAAAACTATACTTTATGTATTGGAATTATTACATATGGATACTGATGTGAGAAAATGTGTATTTGGTGATTGTATCGGCCTTATGTATTATTTGATTGTCTCGAAAGCTTATGAATGTTTGTTTGGCTGAATTGTTGTGCAGTTTTGTGAAATGTAATGTTTTAAAGTTGATTCTTTAAAGATTTGAAATATGAGTTTATTCCATTGAGGATTGGTTTGAATTGAGTCAATTGTTTTGATGATGTGAAAGATAGAATACTCTTTGGAATTCAGCCTGGTTTGCTTTCACTGATTTGGTTTTGATAAATGATTTGTTGCTGACCGATTCTTTAAAGCTTTGGAAATGAGTTAAATTGATTGATATTGAGTTGATTTCTGAAATAGTTTCCTTGAGATATGCCACTGAGGCGACTGTTGGATTTAGTTTGCTTTTGAATTGATTTCTGGTTTTGAGCTGTTAAAAAGGAATGAGAATCGGTTTAGTTGGGACCCGAACCGGGTGGCAAAAGTCCAAGTTTTAGGGGAGGTGTTGCCGAAATTTCTACAAAATTCTACTCTTGTTTGTAAAGTTATTTAAAAAGGGTTGCATTTAATGCAATTGAATGAATTGTGAACTTAAGCCGGATGGCTGAGATGAATGTTGTATGCGAGTATGCTTGTGTTTTCTCTCTGGTTGTAAGGGTGACAGGGCATCAATACCCTCTAATGGCGACAGGGTGTAGATACCCTCTAATGGCGACAGGGCGCAGATACCCTCTAATGGCGACAGGGCGCAGATACCCTGTTTATCTTGATATAATCTGTAAGAGGGATAGGAATTGTATTGGTTAAAGCTTGTAAATATATTTGTATATATATATATATATGTATGTATATATGGATGTACTCTTTATGAGTTTTGTAAGTTGTATGGTATCTATGGATGTATGTTATCGGATGAAAGTATTTTTGGGAGCGATATTGTGGTTTAAAGTTTTAAACAGGCTCATATTTTAGTATTAAATAGTATAAAAGTCATCGTAATGTCCGAGCTATCAGAGTTGCGCAGCCGGAAGCGTGAGCTTTGGTAGTTAGGGTGTTACATTATGGTATCAGAGCAGTTCTTCCTGTAGAGCCTGAGGAATGGACTGACTATGCTTCAATTGCATACTCTGAGCGTTTGTCATGTATTAGGCCTTGTCGGATGACGAGAATTAGAGCTTTATGCACATGACGATCTACTGATTAACGCTGTTAGTCCTGCATTGCATAATTCCTGATATCAAGTTTGGCCGGCTTAATATTAGTGAATTATGTATATGAGAGCACTAATGGGTTATCATAGATGATATACGAGTTTTGAGTAAAGCGAATCGCGGATTTTGGAAAGTATTTCTCGAGGCTATTCAGTTGTGTGTCTTGAATTCTGTTCGAGTCGACCTGTTCTTTCGTATCCTAACTTGAAGTTCTTGGTTGTTAATCCTTTTGAAAAGTAGTTTGATGTTCCACTCTATTCCTCTATTCATATGTATTCTTGTTTGATCCTAAGTGCATATGCCTGTTTGAAATCCTTGTTGTATCTGTCTTTCTCTGTTTGAGTTTTTCTTGATTCATGTATTCCTTGCTATTGCTTTGAACTTGTCCTATTGCGTCGTGCATTTTAACTCCGGATTCCGAGTCCATTCTTGAGAAATTATTGATTTAGTTTTCCTCTTATTTGACAGTGATTACAGCTAATTTTGAGATTTTTATAAAAATTGCTGTTGACTAGATATGCACTTATCTATATGTGGAACTTTGAAGATTTCTTATACAGTTTAACAACTATTTATTTCTAATGCCTCACCTGTACTTTTTCTGGTTTATGGAACTGCATTTACTTTAAAATTACAATTTGACTTTCTAGTAATTTTATTATAGTTCTAATGCACATCTTCAATTGATTATGTATTTGGGGTATTTTTCAAAATTCTGGAAAGAAAGGGGATTCTTCGCTTTTATCCCGGTTGAGTTTCGTTTGATAAACTTTGCTTAATTCATTTTGATTTGAGTTTGACTTAGCATACTACATGGTTTATGCCATTGTTGTTCTTTGAAAATGTTGGACTCATAGCTTTCTTAAGCTTTTCACCTCTATGGGTGTCATACGTGATTCTGTTTTTGACTAATCTTTTACATCTTGTGAATATTGCCATTGATCTTGGTTTTTCCTTTTTGTGAAACTCATTCGTATATGAGTCAGTTTGGTTCGTTTCAAGTTAGCACATTATTTATTCTCCCATTATCTCTACAAGAGTTTTTAGTCAAAGATTTATTCTTGAAAAACTACTAATGATTGAGTTGCCTTTTCCTATAACTTTTGTATTCTTTTGGATCAATTGAAAGCTTGTTTGATTTCTCATACCTATTGGATCTTGCTTGAACTACATTGATTTAAGATTCTTTCTTGCATGGCTTGACTCCTTTTAAGTATAATGCTAATTTTCTTGAATACTCTTCTGAGATGGTGATTTCAAGTATACTTTTGGAGTCTTGTTTTGAACTTTTAAGGAAGTTTTGAATTCTCTTTGAAGAAATTCTAAACGGAATTTATTTTCTGTTGCTTGATTGAGATTGAAACCATTGTTCAATTTTTGATAAAATTGTTTTAAAGTTGACATGCGCTATTTTAAATGAGGTTTTGAAAAGTTTCCTTGTTTAATGGAAACCTATTCGTTTGTAGCGCACCACTTGTTTCCTCTACCAATTTACAAGCAAACTTTTACCTCGGATTTTCTTTTCCAAATAGAGCTTAACTTTCTCTTTCGTCCTTGCTATAAATGTTATCCACGCTTGTTTGAATATGGACTTTAGAAATTTTTGAACAAGCATTTGATTTCTCTTCCGAGTTTTATGATTGCTTTTGGTTGAGTTGTGCACCTAATTATCCTTCTAAAATATTTGAGGAGATATTTTAGCCTTTAGCCAAGCTTGTGTGCACCTTGTTTTTTTTTAAAACTCTACATGGTCTGTTTCAACATGAAATTGTATTACAGCAAAGCCACGTTTATACTTTTGTTACTCTCTTGAAGAATGTTTATTACTTAACTTTCTTCTAAGCTGCGAAGTGATATTCCTGCAAGTTTTCGATTCTTTTATGAATAATATATTCGGAAGTGTTTTTAATCGTGCTTTTGAAGTTCTGTGAGTTTTGTCTTGGGTTTGAGAGATTCTTCTCTATAAACCTCATATTTCTTCGACTCAGCTTGAATTTGTTTCAAACTAATGCGCTGATTCTCCTTCCTATTGATCCTATTGAATTTCCTTGATCCAAAGATTATCTTGAAGTTGTCAATTGAATTGAGTCTAGAAAACTTCATTGCTTGAGTGTCCTTGTTTATTTGGAATTGGATACATTCTCTCAAATCTTTGAGTATTACCCTTGACAATTGTCTCTCCGTTCTAAATCTGGTATCCTTCTGAGTAGACTCGAGAATTATTTTGATATCACGTGCGACTTGTAGACATAGTAACGCGATGCATTAGTTCTTTAAGACGCGATGTGTGTATACGGAAGTTGAAGCGGTAGGTGTGCAACGTTATGAGTTGTGGGCGTTTTGTTCCTTGTGAACGGGTTTGCGGTTGTAAGGCTTGTGATCGAGTATGGGATTGTAAAATGCTTGATGGAGTTGGAAAGTTGAAACCTTGAGATTGATATGAGATTAGTGTGCGAATATTGAGCACATCGTTTTAACTCCATCCTGTTTTATAGCCTTTGATGCTTTGCCCTACTATCACATGATTGACCCATGTTATCTTTTGCATTGAGCCTACCTTGTAACGTTTGCTTTGCAATCACACTCCTACCTTTACACCCTTAAGCATATGACGATTAAAAGTATTTGAAAATCATATATATATGATTATATTTTGAGATATTTTTGC
>NC_029792.2:29754374-29761687 GCF_000816755.2 Arachis ipaensis
CCTTAATTTCAGAAATTATTTTATTAAAGGTAATTAAGGCAAGTTTTGATTTATTAGATTTGAGATGAGTTATGATTATTATCCAATTTTATAGGATGTTTGGATTATTTTCTATATTTGAATTATAAAATTGGTAGTTGTGAAATAATAAGGATTTTTATATGGTTTGGATTAAATAATTAATATTTTAAATATTAATACTGCTACTTTGGAAAATAAATGATTTAATTATATTATTTCTAGTTATTGGATTTGGGCATTTTATTGAAAATAATTTGTAAAATTGATGAGCAAATAGTATTTTCTATGTACAAATAGTGTTGGATTTAATTTGGGTTTCAATTACTATATTATCCCTATTTTAAGTGAAATTACCAAAATGCCCCTAACCCTAATTTTCAAAAAAAATGAAACCCTAACCCAGTGACCCGTACCCGACCCGGTTCTCTTCTCACCCAACCCAGCAGCAGCAACACAGATGTTTCCCCTTCTTCCTCAAACCAATACGCACCAATAGTAGCAGATTGGAGGAGTGGGGAAGAGAGAATGGGCGATGATGGCTGGGGCCTCACTGCCGCCGCCGTCCAGCTCAACGTCGCCGCACCCTACCCGTTTCCCCTTCCTCCCCTCATTCACGCGACACATAGCAGCAACAGCTGCCAAACGAAGCAAAGAAAGAAAGAGGGAACGGAGTGCGGCAGGGAGAAGAAGGAGAGGAGGAGACGCGTCGGAGCCACGGGGCCTCACCGCCACTGTCGCATTGTGCCGCCACGTTCCACGCCTTGCTGCCATCGTTGTACACCGAAGGAAGAAAGAGAAAGAGACATGGAGTCAGCGTCGCGCAGAGAAGGACTCGCCGCTAGCTCCGTCATCTTCACTGATTTGCCACCATCGAGCTCGCAATCTTGGAGGGAGCACAGCGCCGCCGTGAGTCGTGACCAGAAGAGAGCGAGAGACCAAGAGAGGGGCGTGGAGTCGGCAACGCGCAGGGAGGCACTCGCCGCTGCCGTCGCGCGCGCCGTCGGGTGCTGTCACTGCTGTTTGAGTAGTCATCATCCCCTCCATTCTATTGCTCTGGTCTACCGCCGCCACTGCTAGAGATCCGCTCGATCTGACCTGAAGGAAAGAAAGAGGTTTAGGCCGCCACTGCTACTTGCGCTGTGAGCTGCTGCACTGCCACGGTTGGGGGGATCTGCCACCGATCCGATCTGAGGGAGAGGAGGTGCGATCGGAGGAGCAGGCGTGGGGTTATCACCGCTGCTGCCAGCTCCTGGGTGCCGTCCAAAACCTCGCTGCCGTCGCCGGAGAACTCTTCCGGTAAGGGTTTTAATTACGGTTTCTGCCTTTTTGGTTTTCGAGATGGTTTTGACGCTGTGCGGTTTTTATAGTTGATCCACCAGAGCTTCTGGCCGCCGCCGGAGTTGCTGTCGGGCCGGTTCAAAATCGCAGCTGCTTCGTGTTGAAATTCCGGTAAGAAATTATGTTTCGAAAGCCCTACGTTAGTGTCCCGTACGTGTATTAAAGCCCTTACGGTATTAATGTTCTTAGAGTTTAGTAACTGAGGTTGCTTGTTGTAATTTAGAGATGTTTATGCTGCTGCAAAAATGTGTGGGGTTGTGCTTTGAAGCTGCCTTTGATTTCGAGTTGAGGTGAAAAGAACTTATGAGGCGTGTGGATTATGGATTTGCGTTTTGAGGTAGGGGCGCTTTCCAAAACTATACTTTATGTATTGGAATTATTACATATGGATACTGATGTGAGAAAATATGTATTTGGTGATTGTATCGGCCTTATGTATTATTTCATTGTCTCGAAAGCTTATGAATGTTTGTTTGGCTGAATTGTTGTGCAACTTTGTGAAATGTAATGTTTTAAAGTTGATTCTTTAAAGATTTGAAATATGAGTTTATTCCGTTGAGGATTGGTTTGAATTGAGTCAATTGTTTTGATGATGTGAAAGATAGAATACTCTTTGGAATTCAGTCTGGTTTGCTTTCATTGATTTGGTTTTGATAAATGATTTATTGCTGGACCGATTCTTTAAAGCTTTGGAAATGAGTTAAATTGATTGATATTGAGTTGATTTCTGAAATAGTTTCCTTGAGATATGCCACTGAGGCGACTGTTGGATTTAGTTTGCTTTTGAATTGATTTCTGGTTTTGGGCTGTTAAAAAGGAATGAGAATCGGTTTAGTTGGGACCCGAACTGGGTGGCAAAAGTCCAAGTTTTAGGGGAGGTGCTGCCGAAATTTCTACAAAATTCTACTCTTGTTTGTAAAGTTATTTAAAAAGGGGATTTGAGAAATTGTATTAATTGATTTATTAAGAGAATATTTATGTTTTCAAGCTTAATTTATTTAATGAACTTTATACGTTGAGTTCGGCGTATTTAGAAATGAACTATTTGTACAGTTTGAATTACTGAAGGAAAGAATGATGCTCTAATATTGATTTCAATATAAAAAGGAACTTTTAGTGATTTTAAAGGAATTTATACTTTTGATTGAGTAATCAAGTTTAAGGCATTTTGGAAGAGCTAGAAAAATGGGTTCCAAAAAGAAACCTGAAAGTGGTTTGATTCAAATGAACCGGTTCCGTTTCAAATGAATGTTCTCACCCCCCCTACATTTTTCCCCTTTCAGGATATGGGCGCAGAAGTTACGAAGAGCTTATTTAATTGTTGTGATGATTTGTATTGTTTTAGCTATGGTTTATTGTACCCTCGCCTTTATCTTGATATAATCTGTAAGAGGGATAGGAATTGTATTGGTTAAAGCTTGTAAATATATTTGTATATATATATATATGTATGTATATATGGATGTACTCTTTATGAGTTTTGTAAGTTGTATGGTATCTATGGATGTATGTTATCGGATGAAAGTATTTTTGGGAGCGATATTGCGGTTTAAAGTTTTAAACAGGATCATATTTTAGTATTAAATAGTATAAAAGTCGTCGTAATGTCCGAGCTATCAGAGTTGCGCAGCCGGAAGCGTGAGCTTTGGTAGTTAGGGTGTTACATATACGGCTCCGTAGTTTGGTCACGGCTTTGCGCCAAAACTTCCTGAATCTGTCACTAAACAAGAAATTCTGTAGGGGAGTGAGAACATCATCCTTGCAGGATCTCAATAGGGAAGGGAATACCGTCAAAGTAAAGAAACACTTGCCAATACAATTAATTTCATTATAAAAGTAGTTTATCCATGAAATAACCTTTTGGAAAAATCTTTGCGTAAAAAGTAACATTGAAAGGTCGTAAAGAAACTTCTTTAATTTACAAATCAGTAAGATGGATAGTTTAAAGGAATAAAAAGGACCAAAGATGTGCTTAAAAATTTCCTACCCAACTTACATCGCTCACTTCTATTCAACCAATACATAAATTAGAATAATAAGGCAACACCTAGTCCATCCTGTCCCAACCTCTATTGCCACATACCAGAAATCACCCTCATCACGCCTTCCCAAAGAGGGTCTCTCAGATAAACATACACATATAAGACAAACAAAGAAATCATAGGTAGGATTCAAGTACAGCAAGTAAAACAAGTAACAGATAAATATGGCTAAGCAATTAGGCAAACCAAAACAAATGAACACTCAATCAAAACATACAAATTCATAGGACAGGCATCATATGCAATTGTATTTTTTTATTGAGTGTGCATTTATTTTGGTTTGCCTAATTGCTTAGCCATGTTTATCTGTTACTTGTTTTACTTACTGTTCTTGAATCCTACCTGTGATTTCTTTGTTTGTCTTGTATGTATATGTTTATCTGAGAGACCCTCTTTGGGAAAACATGATGAGGGTGATTTCTGGTATGTGTCAATGGAGGTTGGGGCAGGATGGACTAGGTGTTGCCTTATTATTCTAATTTATGTATTGGTTGAATAGAAGTGAGCGATGTAAGTTGGGTAGGAAATTTTTAGGCACGTCTGTGGTCCTTTTTATTTCTTTAAACTATCCATCTTACTGATTTGTAAATTAAATGAATTTCTTTACGACCTTTCAAAGATAGTTTTTACACAAAGCTTTTTTCAAAAGGTTATTTCATGGATAAAATGCTTTTATAATGAAATTAATTGTATTTGCAAGTGTTTCTTTGCTTTGATGGTATTCCCTTCCCTATTAAGAACCTACGAGGACGATGTTCTCACTTTTCTATAAAATTTCTTTTTCAATGACAGATTCAGGAACTTTTGGCGTGAAGCCACGACCAAACTACAGAGCTGTATATAATGTATTTTTATTTTCTATGTTTGGGATAATCTTAGATTCTATTTTCCCCTTGTTTATTATTTCATTTTTTTAAAGGGATAGGACTTGTATTTGAGGAATATTATATAAGTCTGTATTTAATGTTATGTGTATATAATTGTATGATTAAGTGATCTAAAGTAAAGACTTTTCGATTTTCTTCATTAAAATTCATTTTATTTTTCATGAAGCCTCAACTTTAAATAAATATAGTATAAAATCAAAGGAGTAGTGGTAGGTAACACCTAGACTTTTAGTGCGATCATGAGGTGCTAAAAGTTAGGGTGTTACAGAGAATCCCAATTTGTCATGTTTTCTGCGTGTTTATGCAGGGAATCAAGGACAAAGAACCTTTTCTTGAATATGATCCCGAGATTCAAAGAACTCTTAGGAGATGAAGGCAACAAGCTAGAGCTTAGAGAATTGCAGAAGGTCTCTGGTGCACGAAATTGTAATGTCAATGTTCACATTACTCTCTTACAACTTCGCACAACTAACCAGCAAGTGCACTGGGTCGTCCAAGTAATACCTTACGTGAGTAAGGGTCGATCCCACGGAGATTGTTGGCTTGAAGCAATCTATGGTTACCTTGTAACTCTTAGTCAGGAAAACAATAAAACAATTCACTTATCAAATTTGATTGCAAGGAATAAAAGGGCATGAAATAAATACTTATTATGCAGTAATGGAGAATATGTTGGAGTTTTGGAGATGCTTTGTCTTCTGAAATTCTGCTTTCCTCTGTCTTCTTGTTCACGCACGCACGTCCTCCTATGACAAGCTGTGTGTTGGCGAATCACCATTGTCAATGGCTACCATCCATCCTTCCAGTGAAAAGGGTCCAGGTGTGCTGTCACCGCACGGCTAATCATCTGCAGGTTCTCAATCGTACCGGAATAGGATTTACTATCCTTTTGCATCTGTCACTACGCCCAGCACTCGCGAGTTTGAAGCTCGTCACAGTCATTCAATCCCTGAATCCTACTCGGAATACCACAGACAAGGTTTAGACTTTCCGGATTCTCTTGAATGCTGCCATTAATCTAGCTTATACCACAAAGATTCTGATTAAGAGATCCAAGAGATATTCATTCATTCTACGGTGGAACGGAAGTGGTTGTCAGGCACGCATTCGTGGGGGGAATGATGATGATTGTCACGTTCATCACATTCATGTTGAAGTGCGAATGGATATCTTAGATAGGAACACGCATGTTTGAATGGAAAACAGAAATACTTACATTAATTCATCGAGACACAGCAGAGCTCCTCACCCCCAACAATGGAGTTTAGAAACTCATTCTGTCAAAGAGTACAAAGTTCAGATCTAAAATGTCATGAGATACAAAATAAATCTCTAAAAGTTGTTTAAATACTAAACTAGTAACCTAGGTTTACAGAAAATGAGTAAACTATGATAGATAGTGCAGAAATCCACTTCTGGGGCCCACTTGGTGTGTGCTGGGGCTGAGACTAAAGCTTCTCACGTGCCTGGGCTGTTTTGGATGTTCAACGCCAGGCTGTAACCTGTTTTTGGCGTTGAACTCCAACTTGTAACGTGTTTCTGGCGCTGGACGCCAGACTGCAACATGGAACTGGCGTTGAACGCCAGTTTACGTCATCTATCCTTGAGCAAAGTATGAACTATTATATATTTCTGGAAAGCCCTGGATGTCTACTTTCCAACGCAATTAAAAGAACATCAATTGGACTCCTGTAGCTCCAGAAATTCCATTCCGAGTGCAGAGAGGTCAGGATCCAACAGCATTAGCAGTCCTTTTTCAACCTGAATAAGATTTTTGCTCAGCTCCCTCAATTTCAGCCAGAAAATACCTGAAATTACAGAAAAACACACAAACTTCTAGTAAAGTCCAGAAATATGAATCTTTCCTAGAAACTAATGAAAATAAACTAAAAACTAACTAAAACATACTAAAAACTATATGAAATTAACCCCAAAAAGCGTATAAAATATCCGCTCATCACAACACCAAACTTAAACTGTTGCTTGTCCTCAAGCAACTAGATAAATAAAATAGAATACAAATGATTCAAGAAACAATAATATCTCAGAGTTTTTGAGTGAAGCTTAGATTCTAATTAAATGAGCGGGGCTAGTAGCTTTTTGCTTCCGAACAGTTTTGGCATCTCACTTTATCCATTGAAGGATTTGATTTCCTTAGGCCCTCCTATCCACTGATGCTCAAAGCCTTGGATCCTTTTTATTACCCTTGCCTTTTGGTTTTAAGGGTTATTGGCTTTTTCTACTTGCTTTTTTCTTTTCTCTTTTTTTTTTGCAAGCTTTGTATTCACTGCTTTTTCTTGCTTCAAGAATCATTTTTATGATTTTTCAGATTACCAATAACATGTCTCATGTTTATCATTCTTTCAAGAGCCAACATATTTAACATTCAAGAACATCAAATTCCAAAGACATATGCACTGTTCAAGCATTCATTCAGAAGGCAGAAAGCATTGCCACCACATGTAATTAATTAGAATTTCTTGTATTAAAAACTCGAGAAATATTGCCTCCTTATCCTAAAGAAAATCCTCTATTTTATTCATGTTTAATGATGATGAGAAAAAAATAAATTATAGCTTAATTGGAGATAAAATCAAAATATAGATACTAATTACTACTATATGACTCCTAAGGTAAAACTCAAATAATAAAAAAAATTATCACAGGGTTAAGGTTAAGATCAGAACTCAACAACCTTGACTTTGGGAAGCGGATGCCTCTTTAGTCTGTGGAGTGCTTGACCCTTCAAGAGATAGTTTCTGACGCTTTAGTTCTCTTAATTCACGCCCTTGCACTTCCTGTTCTCTGAGCAGTTTGCAAAGCATGCTGTTTTGATTTTGCTGTTCTTCCTTCATTTGGTCCATGGTTTCTTGCAACTTAGTAACAGATGCTTCAAGATGCTCCCAGTATTCAAATTGAGGGAGTTCTGGTAGAAATTCTTGCGCCCTCCTCTTGATGGGGTCATCCTGCATTTGTTGTTTTTCCATTGTGATTTTAGTGATTGGTTGCTCCACTGAGATATACT
>NC_029792.2:29761805-29762866 GCF_000816755.2 Arachis ipaensis
AAAAAAATAAGTATGATAAGAAAAGATATAATTTAAAATTGAAAAGATATGAAAGATATTTGAAAAAGATAAATTTGGATTTTTTTGAAAAAGATAATATGGAGATTTGAAAAAGATATTGATTAGTTGAAAAGATTTTTGAATGAAAAGAGATAGATTTGTTTTGAAAATTTTGAAAAAGAGTTGAATTGGATAAAAAAAGATTTGTGCTTATGGATTAAGATACATTTAATATTTTTAAAGTAGGGTTTTTAGAAATTAGGGATTTTAGAAATCAGGGTTTGTAACATGTTTATGCAAGAAATCATGAATTGAAACATGAAAATTAAGATTAAAATAAAAAATATGAAGAAAAAACGAATTTACCTCCTCCCCACCATCCTGGCATTTGAACGCCCAAACGCTGCATGTTTTGGGCGTTCAACGCCCAACTACTACTTCTCCTGGGCGTTCAACGCTCAGCTGTTGCTTCTTTCTGGCGTTGAACGCCAGGAACTCCTTTGTCACTGGGCGTTTTTCTGAATGCCCAGGACACTGTAAATATGGCGTAAACGCCCAGAAGGAGCTTCTTTCTGGCGTTCAACGCCCAGAAGATGCTTCTTTCTAGCGTTTAACGCCCAGATGGCTATCCTTACTGGCGTTCAACGCCGAGTGGCTGCTTCTTTTGGGCGTTGAACGCCCAAAACAGACTTTTACTGGCATTTTCTTGCCAGTGAGCTCTTTTTTTCTGTTTTGTGTGCAGAATCCTTTTGTAACCCTGTAAACTTATACAATTGACTCTTTACCTTAGTGTTAATGAACTTTATATAAACAAATAAAATCAAGAATAGGGCAAAATGCTTAGAGGAAGTGATGCCCCATGGCTGGGTTGCCTCCCAGCAAGCGCTTCTTTATTGTCTTTCAGCTGGACCTTGCTGAGTTTTTAATCTAGCCTCAGCCTTGAGCACTCTTGCTCAACATTGCCTTCAAGATAGTGCTTGATTCGCTGTCCATTAACAATGAACTTCTTATTAGAATCAATATCTTGAAGCTCCACATAACCATATGGTGATACACTTGTG
>NC_029792.2:29762983-29774931 GCF_000816755.2 Arachis ipaensis
GATACATAGTCAACTGCCACCAGAATATAAGTGTTTGAGTATGATGGTGGGAAAGGCCCCATGAAATCAATTCCCCATACATCAAACAACTCAATCTCCAAGATTTCTTATTGAGGCATGGCATAACTATGAGGCAAATTACCAGCTCTCTGGCAACTGTCAAAGTTACGTACAAACTCTCGGGAATCTCTATAGAGTGTAGGCCAGTAGAAACCACATTGGAGGACTTTGGTGGCTGTTCGCTCACCTCCGAAATGGCCTCCATATTGTGATCCATGGCAATGCCATAGGATCCTCTGTGCTTCTTCTCTAGGCACACACCTACGGATTATTCTGTCTGCACATCTCTTAAAGAGATAGGGATCATCCCACAAGTAGTACTTTGCATCAGTAATTAATTTTTTCTTTTGTTGCCTGCTGTACTCCTTGGGAATGAACCTTGCAGCTTTGTAGTTTGCAATATCTGCAAACCATGGTAATTCCTGAATGGCGAACAAATGCTCATCCGGAAAGGTTTCAGAGATCTCAATAGAGGGGGAGGACGCCCCTTCCACTGGTTCTATCCGGGACAGATGGTCAGCCACTTGGTTCTCTGTCCCTTTTCTGTCTCTTATTTCTATATCAAACTCTTGCAGAAGTAACACCCATCTTATGAGTCTGGGTTTTGAACCCTGCTTTATGAGTAGATATTTAAGAGCAGCATGATCTGTGTACACAATCACCATTGATCCTACTAAGTATGATCTAAACTTGTCAATGGCATAAACCACTACAAGCAATTTTCCCAGTTTAAAACTAGGTTAGTCTCTTGGCATCTTTTCATAACCAGTGTCAGGTGATCAAGACAGGAGCTGAATGAGTCTCCATATACTGAGAAGTCATCCATGAAGACTTCCAGAAATTTTTCCACCATATCAGACAAAATAGAGAGCATGCATCTCTGAAAGGTTGCAGGCACATTACATAGCCCAAAAGGCATCCTTCTGTAAGCAAATACTCCAGATGGACATGTGAATGCTGTTTTCTCTTAATCCTGGGGATCTACTGCAATTTGGTTGTAGCCTGAATAGCCATCCAAAAAGCAGTAATAATTATGACCTGCTAGTCTTTCTAGCATCTGGTCTATGAATGGTAAAGGAAAATGATCCTTTCTGGTGGCTGTATTGAGCCTTCTGTAATCAATACACATGCGCCACCCTGTAACTGTTCTTGTAGGAACCAGTTCATTTTTTTCATTATGAACCACTGTCATGCCTCCCTATTTAGGGACAACTTGAACAGGACTCACCCAGGGGCTATTAGAAATAGGATAAATAAGACAGCATTCAACTTAAACTCATCCTCATTGACTCTTAGGGTGACTTCCCCCTTTTGGACATCAATGAGAGTTTGTCCAGTTGCTAGGAAAGGTCTTCCTAGAATGAGAGTAGCACTCTTGTGCTCCTCCATTTCCAGCACAACAAAGTTAGTGGGAAAGGCGAATGGCCCAACCCTGACAATCATGTCCTCAATCACGCCTGATGGGTATTTAATGGAGCCATCAGCAAGTTGGAGACATATCTGGGTTGGTTTAACTTCTTCAGTTAAACCAAGCGTTCTGATGGTGGATGCAGGTATTAGGTTGATGCTTGCCCCAAGATCGCATAAAGCTGTCCTGGTGCAATTTCCCTCTAATGTGCATGGTATCAGAAAGCTTCCGGGATCTTTAAGCTTTTCAGAAAAGCTTTTCAGAATGACTGCACTGCATTCTTCAGTAAGGAGAACTCTTTCAGTTTCTCTCCAATCCTTCTTATGACTCAAGATCTCTTTCATGAACTTGGCGTAAGAAGGTATTTGCTCAAGTGCTTCTGCAAACAGAATCTTGATTTTAAGAGTCCTAAGATAATCTGCAAAGCGAGCAAATTGCTTATCCTGCTCCTCTTGGCGGAGTTTTTGAGGATAAGGTATCTTGGCTTTATATTCCTCAACCTTGGTTGCTGCAGGTTTATTTTCTACAGAAATGGTTGAAGAAGCCTTTTTAGAGGGGTTGTCATCAGCACTTGTGTGTGTCTGATCCCTCACTGGCATTTGAATACCAGAGTTAGAAGCTGGAGTGATGTTAGACGCCAACTCCTCATTTGTTCCTGGCATCTGAACGCCAGAACTGTGGTTCTTTTGGGCGTTCAACGCCAGTTTCTTGCTTGTTTCTGGCGTTGAACGCCAGTCCTGAGCATGGTTTGGGCATTCAGCGCCAGCCTTCCACCCAATTTCTGGCGTTTTAACGCCAGAATTATCTTTCCCTGGGCTCTTACTGTCCTCAGATGGATTTTGGGTGGTTTGCTCATTTCTTGGCTTCCTGCTGCCTTGAGGTGGTGTATTTAATGTTTTCCCACTTCTTAATTGAACTGCTTGGCATTCTTCTGTTATTTGTTTTGACAGCTGCTGCTTTGTTTGCTTCAATTGTTCTTCCATATTTATATTAGCCATCCTTGTCTCTTGTAGTCTATCTTTGAATTCAGCTAACTGCTGTGTTAGAAAGTCCAATTGCTGATTGAATTCAGTAGCTTGTTCAGCCGGACTGGGTTCAGTAGTCACTGTTTTAGCCTCTTCTTTCATGGAAGATTCGCTACTTAGGTACAGATGCTGATTTCTGGCAACTGTATCAATGAGCTCTTGAGCTTCTTCAATTGTCTTTCTCATGTGGATAGATCTACCAGCTGAGTAATCTAGAGACATCTGAGCTCTTTCTGCAAGCCCATAATAGAAGATGTCTAACTGAACCCACTCTGAAAACATTTCAGAGGGGAATTTTCGTAGCATCTCTCTGTATCTCTCTCAGGCATCATAAAGAGATTCATTATCTCCTTGTTTAAAACCTTGGATGTCCAGCCTTAGCTGTGTCATCCGTTTTGGAGGAAAATATTGATTCAGGAATTTTTCTGTCAGCTGTTTTCATGTCTTTATGCTAGCCTTAGGTTGGTTATTTAACCACCTCTTGGCTTGGTCTTTTACAGCAAATGGAAACAGTAATAATCTGTAGACATCCTGATCTACTTCCTTATCATGTACTGTGTCAGCAATTTGTAAAAACTGTGCCAGAAACTCTGTAGGTTCTTCCTGTGGAAGACCGAAATACTGGCAGCTTTGCTGCACTATGATAATAAGCTGAGGATTCAACTCAAAGCTACTGACTCCAATGGAGGGTATGCAGATACTACTCCCATATGAAGCAGTAGAGGGGTTAGCATATGACCCTAGAGTCCTTCTGGACTGTTCATTTCCACTTAGATCCATGATGGAGAAAGGGAGATGATGTAAAATAAAAAAAATTATTTTTATTTATTTATTTATTTCGAAAATAAAGTAAATTAAAATAAAATAAATAAAAATGGGTGAAGATTTTCGAAAAAATAAGGAGAGAGAAAGTGGTTAGGAAGTGTTGAAAAAGATATGATTTTTTTTTCGAAAAAAGGTTTTAAATTTTGAAATAAAAATCTGAATTTTAAAGGTAAATTTCGAAAATTTGATTTAAAATAGAGAGAAAAGATATTTTTGAATTTAAAGAGGAGAGAGAAAAACAATAAGATGGCACAAGATTTAAATTTTTTAGATCTAATGCTCCTTGTTTTCGAAAATTTTGGAGGGAAAACACCAAGGAACACCAAACTTAAAAATTTTAAGATCAAGACACAAGGAAAACTTAAGAACACTTTGAAGACTCACAAGAATACAAGAACATGAAGAAAGAACACCAAACTTAAAATTTTTAGAAAACCAAAATAAGATTTTCGAAAACCAAAGAAAAATCAACAAGAAAACACCAAACTTAAAGTTTGGCACAAGATTTAATGTAAAAATTATTTTTGAAAAAGAATTTTAAAAAGAAGGTACCCAATTACCAAGAACACAGACCAACGCTCTAGCCAATTGGGCAGTAAATGTAACACTTGTTTTGAAAAAGTATTTTTAATAACTAAGAAAAATATTATTTTTTTTTGAAAAGAATATAAAGGACTCTGACCCAAAAGACAAAATTTTCCTAATCTAAGCAACAAGATTCACCGTCAGTTGTTCAAACTCAAACAATCCCCGGCAACGGCGCCAAAAACTTGGTGCACGAAATTGTAATGTCAATGTTCACATTACTCTCTTACAACTTCGCACAACTAACCAGCAAGTGCACTGGGTCGTCCAAGTAATACCTTACGTGAGTAAGGGTCGATCCCACGGAGATTGTTGGCTTGAAGCAATCTATGGTTACCTTGTAACTCTTAGTCAGGAAAACAATAAAACAATTCACTTATAAAATTTGATTGCAAGGAATAAAAGGGCATGAAATAAATACTTATTATGTAGTAATGGAGAATATGTTGGAGTTTTGGAGATGCTTTGTCTTCTGAAATTCTGCTTTCCTCTGTCTTCTTGTTCACGCACGCACGTCCTCCTATGGCAAGCTGTGTGTTGGTGGATCACCATTGTCAATGGCTACCATCCATCCTTCCAGTGAAAAGGGTCCAGGTGCGCTGTCACCGCACGGCTAATCATCTGCAGGTTCTCAATCGTACCGAAATAGGATTTACTATCCTTTTGCGTCTGTCACTACGCCCAGCACTTGCGAGTTTGAAGTTCGTCACAATCATTCAATCCCTGAATCCTACTCGGAATACCACAGAAAAGGTTTAGACTTTCCGAATTCTCTTCAATGCTGCCATCAATCTAGCTTATACCACGAAGATTCTGATTAAGAGATCCAAGAGATATTCATTCATTCTACGGTGGAACAGAAGTGGTTGTCAGGCACGCGTTCGTGGGGGAATGATGATGATTGTCACGTTCATCTCATTCATGTTGAAGTGCGAATGGATATCTTATATAGGAACACGTATGTTTGAATGGAAAACAGAAATACTTGCATTAATTTATCGAGACACAGCAGAGCTCCTCACCCCCAACAATGGAGTTTAGAAACTCATGCTGTCAAAGAGTACAAAGTTCAGATCTAAAATGTCATGAGATACAAAATAAATCTCTAAAAGTTGTTTAAATACTAAACTAGTAACCTAGGTTTACAGAAAATGAGTAAACTATGATAGATAGTGCAGAAATCCACTTCTGGGGCCCACTTGGTGTGTGCTGGGGCTGAGACTAAAGCTTCTCACATGTCTGGGCTGTTTTGGGCGTTCAACGCCAGGCTGTAACCTGTTTCTGGCGTTGAACTCGAACTTGTAACGTGTTTCTGGCGCTGGACGCCAGACTGCAACATGGAACTGGCGTTGAACGCCAGTTTACGTCATTTATCCTTGAGCAAAGTATGGACTATTATATATTGCTGGAAAGCCCTGGATGTCTACTTTCCAACGCAATTGGAAGCGCGTCACTTGGACTCATGTAGCTCCAGAAATTCCATTCCGAGTGCAGAGAGGTCAGGATCCAACAGCATCAGCAGTCCTTTTTCAGCCTGAATCAGATTTTTGCTCAGCTCCCTCAATTTCAGCCAGAAAATACTTGAAATTACAGAAAAACACAGAAACTCATAGTAAAGTCTAGAAATATAAATTTTTCCTAGAAACTAATGAAAATAAACTAAAAACTAACTAAAACATACTAAAAACTATGTGAAATTAACCCCAAAAAGCGTATAAAATATCCGTTCATCAGTCTCAAGGACGAATCTGAAGAGGACATAGATGTCAGTATGGCAGAAAATAATGACCATCTTTTTGTTAACAATTTCAACAATGCCCCGCTATTAAGAAGAACTATGGGGTCGTACATTAACCCCAATACTGGGAATTGCGTCATTGTGGCACCGGTTGTGAATGCCAACAATTTTGAGCTAAAATCTCAACTGATTATCTTGGTTCAGCAAAATTGTCAGTTTAATGGAACACCCATTGAAGACCCCAACTTGTTCATCTCAAACTTTCTGAGAATCTGTGATACAGTCAAGACTAATGGAGTTCATCCTAAGGTTTACCGGTTGCTGTTGTTCCCGTTTACTGTGAGGGACTGAGTCAATCAGTGGCTTGAGACACAACCCAAGAAAAGTATAGCAATCTGGGATGATTTGGTCAGTAAGTTCTTAACCAAATTCTTTCTGCCTCAATGGTTGAAAAAGTTAAGGAAAAATATTCAGACCTTCAAATAGTTAGATGGCGGGTCTCTCTATGAAGCTGGGAGAGGTATAAGGGTATGGTGAGAAAGTGCCCTCCGAATATATTCTCAGATTTGGTACTGTTCCGAGGGTTACCTGAAACTGGAGGTCGATCTCGGATGAGATCTTCTGTACTGGTCGGAGATAACGTGTCCGGCTGGCTGATGACGGCCGGAGCTGTTGGGTCCGACTCGTTGGACTTGCTGCACTGCTGATCCTTGGCCACCGGAGGGTGGGGGGTACCTGCAAGAGACTCCGATGCTTAAGTTAGCATGGGTATTAAGCAGGTTTTTTATGTAGAATCAGAGTATGAGTTATACCTGGGTGCTCCAGTGTATTTATAGTAGCGTGGGCTGACCTTTCTGATAAGATAAGTTAGTTATCTTATCTTATCTTATCTTATCTTGAGTGAAGTCAGCTTATCTACAAGGGAACCGCCTTTATCTCTATAGGTTGGGATTGCCTTTGGATTCTGGGTCGTGTTCCTCTATTTGGGCCCTTTTATTGGGCTTTGCTGTTGATTTGGCCGAGTTCTTCTTAAAGAAGTCGGTCCGCTTGACCTGAACAGGTCGGTCGCTTCGCTACTGAACATCCCGGTTCGGACAGCTCGACCCTGGGTATGAACAGTGCCCCTGCTTGAGCTTGGTCTTCTTTTTGAGGTCGAGTTCTTGACTTCGGTCCTTCTTTAATGAAGCCGAACTCAAGCATTTTGTCGATTCCTTTGCAGAAACTTTTTTGAATGTAGAACGTTTTCCTTTAAAAGTGCGCCCTTTTGTATTAGCGCTTTGTCCTGGGGAACGTGCGAGGGTTTAATGCCCTAATTAATTAGTATTAATTGCTCCGTTTTTCCTTTGGCTCTTTATTTTGATTTTTGAAAGCTCAGAGACGGTTTCTCTTCTTTGCTCTTTCATAACTTCTTCACCATTTTCCTCCGTTTTTCTCGTTCTCTAGTTTTCGCCTTCGTTTCTTCTTTTCCTTCGTGGCGGCGTCGCTTGGCGATTCTCGGGACAACTTACATCTCCTTTTTTCCTTTGAAGCTTTTCTCTTCTCTAGGTGAGTTCCATTCGCATTTTCTTTCTCTTTCACTGCTTTTGGCTTTTTGTGATTAAGTTGCGATTTTGCTTTGAGGGAAGTTTGGATATTTTTGCTTCTACTGTGCCTGGTTACAGTCGTAATGTGTGCTTTGAATCTTTTTCGCCTTTCCTATTGCTTTAATGTGCTTAGGGCTTCTGCATGTTATTTCTCGTTTGTGCTCTTGATGATAATGCGTTTGATTCTGGAAAAAAGGCTGGTGTCTTTGATGATTTCTTGTTTGGTACGCTCGGTGTTGGTGCTTGCTTTTTGCTTGATTTCGAAAAAAGTTTGCGCCTTTCCGTTTGGCCATTTTTACTACACTGTAGAAATAGTGCTTTCTTCTGATAAACTGTATGAGGGTGATCTTTTTTGTATTTTTCGCTTTCTTTTGTTTTCTTTCTAAGAGATGCTGGGGTGCGAGCTGTAGATTTTTCCTGGAAACTTTGCCTGATTATTGCCTCCAAAGGATGCCCCAAGATTTTGGTTTGAGTCTTGGGGTTTTCCTTTTCTGTGTGATCTCCTGCATCGTATTGAGTTGTTTTCTCCCTTGTCCGAGATGTTTTTAGTAATCCCCTCTTCTTTTCTTACTTTTAGGATTTAGTTGGCCTCATGTCTTCTCGCAATAACATTGTAGAGATGTCTTCCAGAGTTCCCGAGAGGATGTCCGATTGGCTGGACTCCCTTGTTTTGTTGTGTGTTTCTATTGTGGATGCTGAATTTTGCACAGAGCTGAGGAAGCGCCATAGGATTTGTGCTAACAGTTTCTGCGAGGGTGATTATGAGCTTGTTGCTCCTGACTCTGATGAGAGAGTTTGTTTTCCGACTTCTGTCGAGGGGGAGCGTCCCTCTTTCTATGCTTATGAATACTTTTTTAGCCAATTGAACGTTACCTTCCCTTTTACTGCCTTTGAAACTGATTTGTTGTGGTCCTGCAACATTGCCCCATCCCAGCTGCATCCAAACTCCTGGGGTTTTATCAAGATATTTCAACTTCTTTGTCAGGAGTTGGATATAACACCTTTTGAAACTCTTTTCCTTTATCTTTTTGTCTCGGCCAAACCTGGGGGTTCCTCCAAAAAGAAAGCTTCCTGGGTTTCTTTCAGGTCGGCCCAGTAAAGTAAAGTTTTTGCCATGTATGATGAGTCGTTTAAAGATTTTAAGAACTATTTCTTCCGAGTCCGTGCCATTGAGGGGGTTCGCCCCTTTTTTCTTGATGAAAATGATGAACCTGCTTTTCCTCTGGAGTGGCAAAAGAATGTAAGAGTGCCACGTTACACGTGGGAAATGCTTAGTGAGGTTGAGCGGGCCTTTGTGGTCGTTCTTGAAGATTTGTGGGGGAAGCCACCCCACCTGGACACGAAGAGATTTTTGAGTGATCCATCTTTGGTTCGGGCTACTTTGGGTACTGCCTGATTTGTTTTTATACTTGCTCTCGGGCTTTGTTTTTCCTGTGTTGTAACTTGTCTTTGTTTTTTGTGTTTTTCAGAGATGTTGAAGAATAATGATTCTATGAGAGCCTATAAGAAGGCGAAGAAGGCGACCACAGCACTAAACCTCTCGGCCAAAGCGGCCGGAGAGGGGTCTTCTCAGCCTCTGGTTAAACCTCCTATACCGAGTTCTCCCGGGCCGAGGAGAGCAATTCCTACTCCTCGGGTCCGCCAGGCTCAATTTCAGCGTGTTTGAGTGTGTTGTGAGGAGAGAGAGTGCTGAAAACTAGGGTTTTGGTTTAGTTATGTTGGGCCAAGGGCCCACTTTGGGTCCGGTTGGCCCGGTTTGGCCCGTTCGGTCCAATCTTGGTCCGAATTCTATAAAATTGGTACCGAAATTCTCGTCTCAATTTCCTCTATCATATTAAGCCATAAAAATATCATTTTTGGCTTTCTAGAATAAATTCTCATATATGGGTTAATTAGCCGTTAATTAACCGGGTCTTACACATGGGGGCGGCCCTATATCGGACTGCTCAAAGTCTTCCTCTCCATGCCACTAAAGCTTTTATGGAGGAGGCCAAACAGGAGTTTGATCGGATGAAGGATTTAAAGGGGGAGCTTGAAGTAAGGGTGGCCAGGTTGGAGAAAGATTTGGAAAATGAAAAGGCTATTTCTACTTCCTTGGCTGGCTCTCTGAAACTGGCCAAGGACACGGCTATGCGGCATAAGGACAGTTATTTGACGTCTTACCGGGAGGTGTTGCGTCTGAGAGAAGAGTTGGAGAATGCTCGGGCTAATTATTCCGAACTCCAAGGTCATCTTGTTGGCAGTGTAACTGCTACCTATGAGAACCTGAGGGAACAAGTTCGGGTTATTGCTCCCGAGGCCGACCTGACCCTCTTTTGCTTGGAGAACGTTGTCAGGGATGGCAAGGTTGTCCCTGATGACGAGGATGAGGATGATGTCGATCCTCCCCCTGTAGCCTCTACCAAGGTGTCGACTTCTGCTGTCCCTGCCGAGGTTGGTCCTCCCGCTTCTGACCCCGACTGCCAGATCTTGAATCGGGATTACGGTACTGTAGATGCCGTTCCTCTCCAGACTCGGCCTCCGTCTCCTCAGCCTGATGCTGCTAAAAAATCTTCTGACCCTTAGTTTTAATCTTTATTCTGGATATGTAGTTGGCCCGGCTTGTGGGCTTTTTTAAACTCTTTATGTTTTGCTAACACTTTCTTGTTGCTTGCCTAGCAACTTTTGCTTTTTATAAAAACAAATGGTAGCATGCTTCTACTTTTGCGGTAGGTTTTGGTTGCCTCCGAGGTTTTTTTTTAATCTTGTGGATGATAACTTTGTCTTTTGTGCTTGACTTGGTATTTCTTTTTCTGTGAATGTTGGAACCCTACAGCTTAACCTCTTTTGGATTACTTTTGTATTTTGTATTTTGAATCCTTTGTGGTTGTGGCTAGGTAGGTCTAACTAAGAATTTTTTTTGGTTCGTTCTCGCTCTGGTTTTATTTCTGACGATTCGTAACCGATTCCTTCAAGTTGGTCTCCGAGTTGTTTTCGCAGTCCATTTCCAAGTTATATTTGTAATCCCTTTCCTGGATCTTTGTCAGACCTCTTTCAGGAACTATTTTGATAACTTGTTTGTAGTAGGAGTCCGATTTGGTTGTATCGGTCTCCTTTAAGTTATTTGTAGTCCTCTTTCTTGGATCTTTGTCAGATCTCTTTCAGGGACTACTTTGATAACTTTTAGTAGTAGGAGTCCGACTTGGTTATATTGGTCTCCTTTAAGTTATTTGTAGTCCTCTTTCTTGGATCTTTGTCAGATCTCTTTCAGGGACTACTTTGATAATTTTTAGTAGTGGGAGTCCGACTTGGTTATATCGGTCTCCTTTAAGTTATTTGTAGTCCTCTTTCTTGGATCTTTGTCAGATATCTTTCAGGGACCACTTTGATAACTTTTAGTAGTGGGAGTCTGACTTGGTTATATCGGTCTCCTTTAAGTTATTTGTAGTCCTCTTTCTTGGATCTTTGTCAGATCTCTTTCAGGGACCACTTTGATAACATTTAGTAGTGGGAGTCCGACTTGGTTATATCGGTCTCCTTTAAGTTATTTGTAGTCCTCTTTCTTGGATCTTTGTCAAATCTCTTTCAGGGACTACTTTGATAACTTTTAGTTTGGGCTGGCTTTGTCATGTCGAGCCCTTCTGAGTTAAAGTAATCCTCTTTAATAGGGTTGGCCAGACCTCTTTCCAGGGTTTACTTATAACTCGGGTTGACTTGGTCCGACTTCTCAATGTCGGCTAGTCTTAAAGTTATTATTTTAGTGATCTGTAGGACCTCGTCAGGTTCTTTTTTTTTAGATCACTTTCGATAACTTCTTACATTATTCTGTGTTCATCTTTGCCGATTTGTAGAAAGTGGTTGTCATCTCTAGATCGTCCTTTGGGTGAATCGCGTTTTCACCTTTATCGGACGGTTTGTCTTTACCGTGATCGTGCAGTAAAATTGTTTTTCACTTTCTGCCGATCTGTCGCTTTATAATCGGACGATGAATGCTTCAGATTAATGCGTCTTGAAATCTTTGTAGAATGTCTCAAATATATTTTATTAAAAGAAAAAGTAGAAATATATACATATGGGATTGTCTGAGTCTCAACTTGGTGCCTCATTAGAAAACCTTTTTAGGAAAAAGAGTGCATCCAATGATGAGATCTTTTATATCCTTTTTTCTAACTGTAGTACCTTCTGAGGTTGCAGGTGTGCCATGACCTGAGAAGCTCTCGTCCGTCGAGTTTAGACAGTCTGTAGTAGCCGTTTCCAAGTACTTCTATAACTCGGTAGGGTCCTTTCCAGTTTGCCGCTAGCTTTCCTTCTCCCGGTCGAGTTGTTCCGATATCATTTCGGATTAGGATAAGATCATTCTCCGCAAAACTTCTCGGCACTACCTTTTGATTGTATCTGGAAGCCATTCGGCATTTTAGGGCTTCTTCCTTGATCCGAGCTCTTTCTTGGATTTCGGGTAACAAGTCGAGCTCTTCTCTTTGAAGTTGGGAGTTTGCTCCTTCATTGTAGTGAACTACTCTTGGCAATCCTTCCTCAATTTCTACTGGAATCATCGCTTCCGTTCCGTATGCTAATCGGAAGGGAGATTCCTTCGTGGTGGAATGTGGAGTTGTTCGATATGCCCATAGGACCTGTGGAAGCTCTTCTGCCCAGGCTCCCTTTGCATTTTGTAATCTCCGTTTTAGCTCAGCCAATATGACTTTGTTAGCTACCTCGGCCTGTCCATTGGTTGTGGATGCCTCAAC
>NC_029792.2:29775159-29798289 GCF_000816755.2 Arachis ipaensis
GTTTTAATCCGGCCAATATGACTTTGTTAGCAGCTTCGGCCTGCCCATTGGCTTGTGGATGTTCGACGGAGGTGTACTGGTGCTTTATATTCAAGTCGGCTACGAGTTTTCTGAAGCCTGCATCCGTGAATTGAGTGCCATTGTCTGTAGTTATCGAATATGGAATCCCGAATCTCGTGACAATGTTTCTATATAAGAATTTTCGACTCCTTTGAGCGGTGGCATTGGCTAGGGGCTCTGCCTCAATCCACTTTGTAAAGTAATCTACTCCCACTATGAGAAATTTAACTTGTCCTGATCCCTGTGGGAAGGGGCCGAGAAGATCGAGTCCCCATTTTGCAAATGGCCAAGGTGAAGTCACGCTGATGAGCTCTTCTGGCGGGGTGATGTGAAAATTGGCATGTTTTTGACATGGTGGACATGTCTTTACAAATTCTGTGGCTTCTTTCTGTAGAGTTGGCCAATAAAATCCTGCCCGGAGTACTTTTTTGGCGAGAGCTCGCGCTCCGAGATGATTGCCACAAATGCCGCTATGTATTTCTTCTAGCACTTTCTTTGTGTTGGAGGTCGGCACGCATTTTAGTAAAGGTATTGAGATTCCTCTTTTGTACAGGATGTTGTTTATGATGGTGTAGTACTGTGCCTCCCTTTTTAACTTTTTTGCCTCCTTTTCTTCTGCGGGGAGTGTTCTTTCTTTGAGGTAGTTGACTATGGGGGTCATCCATCCTTGGTCCTGACTTGTTATGGCCAGGACTTGTTCTTCTTCCGAGATTGACGGGTTTTGCAACATTTCCTGGATGAGGCTTCTATTGTTGCCCCCTGGTTTGGTGCTAGCTAGTTTTGAGAGTGCATCAGCTCGGGCATTTCGTTCGCGGGGTATGTGGCAGATCTTATATTCCCCGACTTGTCCGAGTAGTTCCTTGGTTTTGTCTAAATATTTTTTTATGGTGGGTCTTTGGCTTGGTAGCTCCCTGTTATTTGTGATGTGATCACTTGTGAATCGCTGTAAATGTTGAGTTTTTAAGCTCCGACCTCTTTAGCCAGGTTTAAACCAGCCAATAGTGCTTCATATTCCGCTTGGTTATTGGAGGCCAGGAACCCGAACTTGAGGGAAAGCTCAACTTGGGTTCCTTGGTTGCTTTCTATTATCACGCCTGCGCCGCTTCCAGTTTTATTTGAAGAACCGTCCACATAGAGATTCCATTCTGCGGGAGTTTCCGGGGTAACTGTGAATTCTGCGATGAAGTCGGCCAGATACTGTGATTTGATGGCCGTCCGAGCTTCATATTGGAGGTCGAACTCCGATAACTCGACAGCCCATTGTAGAATTCTGCCTGCTAAATCTGTTTTTTGCAGTATTCCTTTTATGGGCTAGTTAGTTCTAACCTTGATGGTATGAGCCTGAAAGTACGGGCGGAGTCGTCGAGATGTTAGGATGAGAGTATAGGCAAATTTCTCTATTTTCTGGTAGTTCAGCTCAGATCCCTGTAGTGCTTTGCTAATGAAGTAGACGGGTTGTTGCCCATTTTCGTCTTCTCTGACTAGTGCTGAGGCTATCGCCCGGCTTCCTACTGCGAGATATAATATAAGTGGTTCTCCTTCTTGTGGTCGAGATAGGATATGTGGCCGTCCTAAGAACTCCTTGAAGTCTTGGAGAGCTTGTTCACATTCTGTCGTCCATTCGAACTGTTTTCCCTTTCTTAAAGTAGCATAGAAGGGGAGAGATCTTATCGCAGCTCCTGCTAAAAATCGGGATAGGGCGGCCAATCTCCCGTTGAGTTGCTGTACCTCTTTGACACAGGTTGGGCTCTTCATGTTGAGTATTGATGAGTATTTTGGTGGAAAAATGAATTTCTCCCAAAACACACAAATCTAACCGGCAAGTGTACCAGGTCGCATCAAGTAATAAAAACTCACGGGAGTGAGGTCGATCCCACAGGGATTGAAGGATTGAGCAATTTTAGCTTAGTGGTTAATTTAGTCAAGCGAATCAAGATTGGGTTGAGTGTTTTGTGATTTGTAGAAATTAAATTGCATGGAATTAAAGAGAACAGGAAATAAATTGCTGAATCTTAAAGAACAAGAAATTAAATGGCAGAAACTTAGAATGCAAGAAATGTAAATTGCGGAATCTTAAAGTGCAAGAAATGTAAATGACTTGAATTGTAAAGGGGATTGGGACTTGGATTTGCAGAAATTAAACAAGGAAAAGTAAATTTGCATCAAGTAGAGAAGTAGAAGAGGGTTTGGGTTAAATCGGATCTTGAAGCAGAAAAGTAAATGAACATGAAAACAGTAAACAGAGAATTAGAGATTGGGAAATTAGATCTCAGGACCCAGAGACTAGAAAACCAAGTCTAGATCTCAATGCCTTCCTAGATCGATGTGATCTGAGAAGACTTTATTCATTAGCCTTTGATAAGTAGCTCCCGCGTTCTTGAGACCGAAAGGCATCACGATGTAGCAGTAGTTCGCCTTTGGTGTTAAGAACGACGTTTTTTCTTGATCTGGTAGATACATAGGGATTTGGTTGTATCCCGAATAGGCGTCCATAAACGAGAGGTATCTATATCCAGAGGAAGCATCTACCAGAGCGTCAATACTTGGGAGTGGATATGGATCTTTTGGGCAGGCTTTGTTGAGATCGGTGTAATCGGTACACATGCGCCACTTCCCTTTTGACTTTTTCACCAAAACGACGTTGGCTAGCCATAGTGGATACTTGACTTCTCTTATGAATCCTGCCTCCAATAATGCTTGTACTTGCTCTTCCACAGCTCGGGATCGTTCTGGTCTGAGTTTTCTTCGTTTCTGCACCGGCCGAGATCCTGGATAGACCGCTAACTTGTGGCACATTAACTTAGGGTCTATTCCTGGCATGTCTGCGGCTTTCCATGCGAAGAGGTTGACATTATCTCGCAAGAATTGTATCAGTGATTCTTTTGAGTCTCCTCTTAGGACCGTGCCGATATTAGTCGTTTTATCCGAGGTGTCTCCAATCTGAACCTTCTCTATCTCGCCTTCTGGGTGCGGACGGAGTTCCTCTCGACACTGAGCTCCACCAAGCTCAATTGTATGAAACTCTTCTCCTCTGCCTTTGAGGTTTAAGCTCTCGTTATAGCAGCGACGTGCTATCTTTTGATCTGCTTTTACCGTGGCTATCCCCTCTGTAGTTGGGAATTTCATGCGTAGATGTGGAGTCGAGACTATTGCGCCGAGTTGATTGAGTGTTGTCCGACCTATGAGAGCATTGTAGGCTGAACTTACGTCGACCACAATGTAGTCTATTTTGAGGGTCCTAGATTGGTTCCCTTTTCCAAGAGTAGTGTGTAGCGATACGTATCCCAAGGGTTGTATCGGAGTATCTCCTAGTCCAAACAGATTGTTCGGGTATGCTCTAAGTTCACTTTCGTCTAAGCCGAGTTTGTCGAAAGCTATTTTGAATAAGATGTCGGCAGAACTCCCTTGGTCTATTAGTGTGCAGTGTAAATTGGCGTTTGCCAGTATAATTGTGATGACCATGGGATCGTCGTGTCACGGGATGATGCCGGACGCGTCCTTTTTAGTAAATGTTATCGCTGGGATGTCGGGTGCTTCCTCCTTTCCCTCAACGTGGTATACTTCTTTGAGATATCTCTTTCGGGATGATTTGGAGATCCCACCTCTTGCGAATCCATCATGTATCATGTGGACGTGTCTTTCTGGTGTCCGAGGTGACCGTTCAGTTCGTCCATCATCTTCGTCTCTCCGTCTTTTTCTTTGGTCATCATCCCAGGTGGCCAGAAATCGGTCTAATTTTCCTTCTCTTACCAATTTTTCTATGATATTTTTCAAGTCGAAGCATTCGTTGGTAGAGTGCCCTCGAATTCGATGGTATTCACAATATTCCTTCCGATTTCCTACTCCCCTTTTGCCTTTGAGTGGTCGCGCTGGGGGGATTTTTTCTGTATGGCAGACTTCTTTGTATACGTCGACCAGGGATGCTTTGAGAGGGGTGTAGTTGTGGTACTTTTTGATTTTCTCACCCTGTCGATCTTCTTTCCTTTTGGAGTCCTTGTCTTTGTCTCGGTAGGAGGCTCCAGATTTTGAGGTTTCTCCCAACCGAGCGTTCTCTTCCATGTTAATGTATTTTTCTGCTCGCTCCTGTACTTCGTCTAAGGAGGTAGGATACTTTTTTGATATGGATTGGCTGAAAGGTCCTTCTCGTAAGCCATTAATAAGCCCCATGATGGCGGCCTCTGTTGGTAAACTTTGTATGTCCATGCATGTTTTGTTGAATCTTTCCATGTAGTTACGGAGGCTCTCCCGATCTCCTTGCTTGATCCCTAGTAAGCTGGGTGCGTGTTTGGCCTTATCTTTCTGGATGGAGAATCTGGCCAGGAACTTTTTGGCCAGATCGTTGAAGTTTGAGATGGACCTCGGAGGTAAGTTGTCGAACCATCTGATCGCCGTTTGTGTGAGAGTTGTTGGAAAAGCTTTGCATCGAACGGCATCCGAGGCATCGGTAAGGTACATCCTGCTTCTGAAATTGCTAAGATGATGGTTGGGATCTGTAGTGCCATCGTACAAAACCATATCCGGAAGCTTGAAGTCCTTTAGAATTTTGGTCTTCATGATTTCCCTGGTGAATGGGTCCTGTTCTTTGCGTGATTTTTCTTCAGGAGTGGTCCGAGGAGCTTTTGTTTTGAGGTCGGCTTCTAATTGCTGTAGTTTTTCTTCTAGTTCTCGACGTCGCCGTACTTCTCTTTGTAGATCTTTTCCGATCTCCCGTTGTTGCTGGGTTTCTTTCTCTAGCTGCTTTAAATGATCTTGGAGTGCTTCCATGGCTCCCGGATTTAGTGAGTTTTTGTCCCCGTTGGATTCCGGGGTATCCTTTAGCGTAGTGTTCGCGTTCTTGTGCGGCATTCTGTTCTCCAGATCTGAATCGTGGTCGTTGTCATGGCCGTCCGCCATGGTTTTGGGATGACTTCCAGGTTCCCCGGCAACGGCGCCAATGTTTCGAGGGTTACCTGAAACTGGAGGTCGATCTCGGATGAGATCTTCTGTACTGGTCGGAGATAACGTGTCCGGCTGGCTGATGACGGCCGGAGCTGTTGGGTCCGACTCGTTGGACTTGCTACACTGCTGATCCTTGGCCACCAGAGGGTAGGGGTACTTGCAAGAGACTCCGATGCTTAAGTTAGCACCGGTATTAAGCAGGTTTTTTATGTAGAATCAGAGTATGAGTTATACCTGGGTGCTCCAGTGTATTTATAGTAGCGTGGGCTGACCTTTCTGATAAGATAAGTTAGTTATCTTATCTTATCTTATCTTATCTTGAGTGAAGTCAGCTTATCTTCAAGGGAACCGCCTTTATCTCTATAGGCTGGGATTACCTTTGGATTCTGGGTCGTGTTCCTCTATTTGGGCCCTTTTATTGGGCTTTGCTGTTGATTTGGCCGAGTTCTTCGTAAAGAAGTCGGTCTGCTTGACCTGAAGAGGTCGGTCGCTTCACTACTGAACATCCCGGTTCGAACAGCTCGACCCTGGGTATGAACAGGTACATTTGTAGATTTTTTATGACGGGATCACTCTGGCTTTAAGACTTTTATTGGATAACTTTGTAGGAAGATCTCTCCACATGAAGAAGACCACTGATGATGCCATGGAATTGATAGAGATGATGGCCAACAATTAGTATCTATATTCTTTAGAGAGAACAATGAGGAAGGGAGTCATAGAATTAGATGTCTTGGATACCATTCTAGCTCAGAACAAAGCCATGTCTCAACAAATAAATGCCTTCACTCAATAATTAGGGGCATGCAAGTCTCAGTTGTGAACACTCAAGAAGTTTCTTATGATATGAGTGGCGGAATCCCTCAAGGTGAGAATTTTGATTATGACCAATTTTCTTTGGAACATGTTAATTATATGGGAAACTCTTCAAGACCATCCAACAATGATCCCTATTCTAAGACCTACAATCCAGGCTAGAGAAATCACCCCAATTTTGGTTGGGGGAATCAAGGTCAGAGGCAACCCTCCTTCAATAATAACAACTCCTACCATAACCACTTCAATAACCAATACCAGCTGCCTCAACCATCAAACCCACCCCAAATTCCTCAGAAACCCTTGGCCATAGAAACAGCCTTAGCAGAACTCTCCAAAAACACAAATAGCTTCATGCAGAAAACCAAGGTCTCCATCAGAAACTTGGAAGATCAAATGGCTCAATTAGCAAAACAAGTTGCCGAGAGGCTGACGGAAGAAAATTGTCGGTTAGGAATTTTCATAAAATAATTCCGTTGAATTATAGTTCTAAACCAACAAATAACCCTCAATCAAAGTTTAATTTGTTTGTCACAAGTGCAAACCAATAAAAATCGAGAGTATTTAAACCCCGAGTCGTCTCTCAAGGAATTGCAGGGAAGTGTGCATATTATTGGTTATGGAAAAGTATTTTCGGAATTTTGGAATAAGAGGCAAGGGATGTAAATAACAAGAAAGTAAAGCTACAACTAAGAAAGGTCTTGGCAAGGAGTGAGAATTGGAATTCCTATCCTCATTATCATCCTCAATTGTGATAGTAATTGTCTTTTGCTCTCACTTAGTTATCCTCTAACAATTGAAAGAAAGTCAAGTGAGCAAAATTGACTCTAGTCCATAAGTCCTAATCAAAGATTAGCTTTAGTGGAATTCAAGCCACTTAGTAATCCTCAATCACCAATCAACAAAAGAAGTTGACAACTCAAGAGTCTCCAATTAGTTAATCACAAGCCAAGAGTGTGAAAATCTACTATAAAATCCAACCAAGCATTTTATCAAACACTTGGAAGGCATAAAAGGAAAACAACGTAAAATTACAAGAAATAATAAAGTCTAAAACTACGAAATGCAAGAGAACAATAATAACAACTCAATTAGACAATAAGAAACATAAAACATAAATTGCGTTAATGAAAATTAAAATCAACAAGAGTCATGAACACAAAAGCAATAAAATAAAGGAAATAGCAAGTAAAACTAAAAGAGCAAAATATAACAACAAGAAATTGCAAGGAAACTAAATCAAAGCAACAATTAAACCTAAATCTAAGAGAAACATAACCTAATTTCACCCTAATTCTAGAGAGAAGAGAGAACTTCTCTCTCTAGAATATAACCTAAAGCATGTTACTAAACTATCCTAATTGCTCTCCCCTTGTCCCTTCTTGAATTTGGCCTCAAATACTTCAGAATTGAGTTGGATTCAGGCTTGGATGTGCTCAGAAATTGCGCCCAACATGTTCCTTTAGTGAGGTCACGTGACAAGTGTCACGTGTGGCCTGGCGAATTTCCTTCCTCACGCGTAAGCATGGCCTTGAATCCACTAAATCCTTATTTTTCATGAATTCTCTATCTTGCATGCTTTTTCTTCACTTCTTTGATCCAATCCTTGCCTCTTAAACCTAAAATCACGAACAGACACATCAAGGCATCTAGTGGAATAAAAGTGGATTAAATTTAGATAATTAAAAGCCTAAAAAGTATGTTTTCAACCATTAAGTAAAATTAGGAGAAATTCATAAAACCATGCTAAATTAGTGAAGAAATATGGAAAAAGTTGATAAAATCCACCAAATTCAATACAATATAAACCATAAAATTATGGTTTATCAATCTCCTTACACTTAAACATTAGCATGTTCTCATGCTAAATTCAAGAAAGACAAGAAGGGATTACCAATTTTTATTCAATGCAAACTATCTAAATGCAAAATATATATATGCATATAACTATTCTAATTACTATCTATTTATATATAAGCATATATGTAGTCAAAGTAAATCAAATTTCCAAGAAATCATGTATGCACATTCAAGGGCTAGGATAATCATACCAAAACCAAATTCACAATTGAATTGAGTTATTCAAAAGACTTTACAAACTTTCAAGATAAGCAATGATCAAAGATAAAAATATGGAATTGAGCAATTGAACCCTCACCGGATGTGTATATGCACTCTAGTCGCTCAAGTGTTTCGGGTTAATCCACTCAATTCTCCTCTAATCATGCTTTCTAAAGTTTGTTCTTCATCTAACCAATCAACAAATATTTAATGTACATATGCAAGTATCATGAGGACTTTTCAAGGTTATAATGGGGCTAAGGGTAAAAGTAAGGATATATGTATGGCCAAGTGAGCTAAAATTTAAACCTTTGCTTAACCTAAGTCTCACCTAATACATACACAATCTATACAATTCTAATATCAAACTTAGCTTCCCAAAATCTCACTTTTACATATATACACCCACACCCACACTCATGTATTAAATTCAATTCAATCACATATGCATTGATTTTTTTTAAATAGAAACAGGGCACTCCCACCCATTATTTACATGTCTAATACCAACCAAAATTCAAATATAATAAAATCCTTATCTTTTTGAAAATTTTCAAATACTCTACTATGCAATTCAAACAAAATTTCAATTCAAACAAAGGTGAAATTCAAAATAAATAACCTACAACTTAAGGCATAAATCTAACCAAACAAAGTAACAACCAAGGCAAGATATACAAGAGTGATATCAAAGCAAGAAATTATCTAATAATGGCAACTCAATTCATTCATCAACTATATATACAAGAGAATGGAAAGAGGTTACCATGGTGGGGTGTCTCCCACCTAGCACTTTTATTTAATGTCCTTAAGTTAGACAATTGGGAAGCTCTTTGTCATGGTGACTTGTGCTTGTACTCATCCTTGAATTTCCAAGAATGCTTGGTCTTTAAGTGGTTGTCTGAATTTCCATCCGATTTTACCAAGTTCCGATGAAGTTCCTCACATGATATGAGCTCATAAAGTTGACATTCATGTTGTAATCCGGGATCCCATATCTTATTTTTGCACTCGTCTTCAAGTTGATCCTTGTGGTTCCATTCGGGTGGTAAACAAGCCGAATTCTCAATTAAATACCAAACTCTTCTCTTAGACCCATCCAATTGAGCACTAGTCCAACCTTTGCAATTAACCCTTGAAGTCTCAATCTTAATGAGCCTAGATTTACAACGCCAACCACTAATCATCCTTCTCTTACGCTTCATTCCACAAAGTGCCCTAAGTTTACCATTTGTTTCAGGAAAATCAAATTCAAGTGGGATAATAAAGCTAAGAGAAATAAGTTTTACCCACTCAAATGAAGGAATAGATGGTGACCTAGGTAGAGAAGTCTCCAGTGATCTTGACAAAGCAAATTCCACTCCCGTCCATCCTTTTTGAAGGACTTCCACCTCTTGACAAGATTTTTCAGTTTCAATCCTTTCTTCACCAAATTCATCCAACTCTTTTCCATAGCATAAATCATAAACCGGTGGTTAAGAAAAGTCTACCTCAATATCACTTTCAAATTCACTCGGAGAAGGTTCTTCAAATTCAAAGGAATCATTCGTAGATGCGAACTCATCAATAAGAGGACTTAATTCATGATTATCATCACCAAGGGAACTTGCTTCTTACTCCATTCCATCCAATTATTCATTGAGAACATGCCTTGGAGGTTGTGCACTATCCTCCTTAACATCAATTTCAAACTTCTTGGAGGAATGCTCTAAAATTCTAGATTCCCATGGAGGTTTAGCATCTCCTAAATTTTCAACCACTTCTTCCTCTTCAACAATTACGGCTTTCTCCAATTGCTCTGATACAAAATCCCATTCCTCATTTTCCACCGAAGTTTCTAATCTCTCCTTCATGCTTTGCTCTTCATTAGATTCTCCACATGTGGCCATGGGAGTGCTTTGAGTGTCTAAGCATTGGGAGGCTAAATTGGTTATTACCCCTTGAAGAATAGTATAAAGCTCCATTTGCTCTTGGAAAATTGAGATGAAAGTGTCATCCATTGGGGTTTAGGGTGGATACGAGGGTTCATTGTTTGGGAGAAATGGTTCAAAATAGGAAGGTGGTTCATTTTGGTAAGCATATGGAGGTGGTGTATATTGAGGCGGTGGTTCTTGGGAGTATTGATGTTGGAATTGTGGTGGTTCTAAGTATGGTGCATATGGCTCATATGGTTGTTGGTATGGTGGATATGGGTTATGGTCATATGGATGTGTTTTGTAAGATGAGGCTTGTGATATGATAGTCGAGGGTTATGTTGAGGATAAGGCTCATATGCATATAGTGGCTGTGGTTGATAACCAAAAGGAGGTCCACCATAACTATTGGATTGATATGCATCATGGAATGGTTCTTTCTCATAGTACGTTA
The DNA here is from genome assembly GCF_000816755.2 of Arachis ipaensis. NCBI lineage: Eukaryota > Viridiplantae > Streptophyta > Magnoliopsida > Fabales > Fabaceae > Arachis > Arachis ipaensis. Next base: position 29,785,402 of record NC_029792.2, read on the forward strand.
GAGGAGGTTGTTGCCAAGAAGATTAATCATATGCTTGGGGCTCCTTCCACCTTTAATTGTTCCATCCTTGATGCATATTCTCCTTGTAATTCCCATTTCCTATAACATAGTAGAACTAAACTCATAGCCAAAGTGGAGAGAATTAATAATAGCAAGAGAAAATAAAAATAAAAAAAATAAGAAATAAGAAAACAAAGTCCTAAAACTTGCAAAAACTAACAAAGAAGCAAAGGCAACTATTCACAATATTAACATATATACAATAACCAATAACAAGCGCACATTTGTAAATCCCCGGCAACAGCGCCAAAAACTTGACAGAGGGAAATTGTTGGTTAGGAATTTTCACAAAATAATTCCGTTGAAGTATAGTTCCAAAGCAATAAATAACCCTCAATCAAAGTTTAATTTGTTTGTCACAAGTGCAAACCAATAAAAACCGAGTATTTAAACCCTGGGTCGTCTCTCAAGGAATCGCAGGGAAGTGTGCATATTATTGGTTATGGAAAAATATTTTTGGGTTTTGGAATAAGAGACAAGAGATGTAAATAACAAGAAAGTAAAGCTAAAACTAAGAAAGGTCTTGGCAAGGAGTGAGAATTGGAATTTCTATCCTCATTATCATCCTTAATTGTGATGGTAATTGTCTTTTGCTCTCACTTCGTTATTTCTAACAATTGAAGGAAAGTCAAGTGAGCAAAATTGACTCTAGTCCACAAGTCCTAATCAAAGATTAGCCTTACTGGAATTCAAGCCAACTAGCAATCCTCAATCACCAATCAACAAAAAAAGTTGACAACTCAAGAGTCTCTAATTACTCAATCAAAAGCCAAGAGTGTGAAAATCTACTCTAAAATCCAACCAAGCATTTTATCAAACATTTGGAAGGCATAAAAGGAAAATATGGTAAAATTGCAAGAAATAATAAAGTCTAAAACTACCAAATGCAAGAGAATAATAATAACAACTCAATTAGATAATAAGAAACATAAAACATAAATTGTATTAATGGAAATTAAAATCAACAAGAGTCATGAACACAAAAGCAACAAAATAAAGGAAATAGCAAGTAAAACTAAAAGAGCAAAATATAAGAACAAGAAATTGCAAGAAAACTAAATGAGAGCAACAATTAAACCTAAATCTAAGAGAAATCTAACCTAATTCTACCCTAATTCTAGAGAGAAGAGAGAGCTTCTCTCTCTAGAATATAATCTAAAGCATGTTACTAAACTATCCTAATTGCTCTTGTAACACCCTACCACATAGAGCTTTATACCTAGGATGTAAAACAGAGGTGGCAAGGCGCTATGACCTCTAAAATAAAATATATACGTGTAATAATTAGAAGAATATAATATACGAGGAGTCTTGAAGAAAATAGCTAAAGCAAAATCGCAAAATTAAAAGCGCAACGCACAGGATACAAGGTTACTTATGTACGAAGAAAGCTAAGGTGCTATATATAATATATATACAGGAAACAAGAGTAGAGGGTCAAGAATACATAATATCAAGCTCCTTGTAACACCGTACCACACAGAGTCTTATGCTTATGTCATAAAATAGAGGTGGTGAGGTATTACAACCTCTAAAAATAAAGATTTAGTACATATAGTATTGCAAGAATGTTTATAACTAGGAGCCTTTGAAGAAAAAGGTGTAAATCAAACTGTTAAATCAAAAAGCGCAACACTCCGATCGATAACGTAAACGAACAGATAGAGAGTAAGTTAAAGCAAAGAGATATACAAAAGAGTGCCAAAATACATATATCTAGACTCGGGACTCGGCTTGCGAAGATAACCGGTCCGAGCATAACAGTTCACATACATATATAATAAGGAAGCCCCAAAAGAACCCAACAGACAAAATACAAAACCTATTTCTCCAAAATAACTTCTAAGATGAATTAATACAAAATACATGTATAGTGGAGAATAAAGTATCTAAACAAGTATATAAGATCAAAATAAAATCCCAAAAAGCTAAGGATCTCTGCCAAAAGGAAGTCTCCAGCATGCCTCAGCGAGGAGCCTCTCGTACTGCATCTGAAAATCACAAAATCCGCATGGGTGAGAACCAGAGGTTCTCAGCATGGTAACAGTGCCCAAATATCTAACATGTAATGTCCTGGAAAAGACAAAGGCAATCCTAGAACTTCCAGATTATAATCAAAGCGCATAAATGTATTAAACCATAAGAAATGAAAACAGGCGACTAACTTAAGGATCTTCAGGCTAACTAGATATCCCCCTTTCGAAATCTTGCAAACCTCCCAACCACCAACAGTAATAGAGATGCAAACACAAGTATATCAAATAAGAAATGCATAAGTAGGAAACAGATAAGACAGTTAGGCAATTAGCAAGTAATGGTGCAAGCAATTAGGCATTCCAAATAATTCACATATAATGCAGATGATGCATGCCTGTCCTAGCAGCTGATGAGTCGCATCTGTCGGTTATCAAGCCAACCCGACATATCTGGTAGCTAACCCGGACATCGTCTCTCTGTTGCGCGTTAATACCGTTAGAGGGAGTACGTGCCCTGTCACTGTTAGAGAGTATTTGTGCCCTGTCACCGTTAAAGAATGTTTGTGCCCTGTCACCAATTTACCATTAGAGGGTATCTGCACTCTGTCGCCATTAGAGGGTATCTGCGCCATGTCGCCCTCACAACCAGAGAGAAAGCATTACAAACATACTCACACCCAACCTGGCAACCTTTCCATTCATTATTCATTTGCCGTATTCAATCAGGAAGTACATATACATTTATACTTAGCCAACATCAACATTCATCTCATCATTTTTCATCATAACCCATCATAACATCCCCTTTCTTCATCCATAAGCTACCCTTTCCCCCAACTTACTCTCATTCACTAGGTATTTTACATCAATTCAAGATTTAAGGGATGAAATTGGGGGTTTATAAGTGTGAAACAACATCTCGGAAGGTTACAAGCTTGTTGGGAATGTGAAGAGCTTGAAAACAAAAGCTTTAGAAGAGAACTGGGTTGCATGCATACGCACGGGGTTGTGCGTGCACACGCCCAGAAGCATTCTTAAAAGTGTGCATACGCACAAGTCTGTGTGTACGCACAAAAAGCGAAATCCTCAGGGTGGGGTGCGCGCACAAGGTGTGCTAGCGCCACCACCAGTGTGCCATTCCCAATGTGTGCGTGCGCACAGCTTGCAATCCTTCGTTGGTTGTGCGTGCGCAGAGGGCTGTGCGTGCGCACACGAACCAAAAATCACAAATTCTGCAGAAGTTGCAGAATTCAGTTTTCTGGCCCGAACTTCCAACGTTCATATCTCCTTCCACAAAATTTAGATTTTCACCAAATTTAAGCCATTTTAAAGCTTATGAAATCGTCTTTTTTTTTTATCTAAAAATCATCAAATTCCGAAAACAATAACTCAAGATATGATACGTTAAAGTTCATCAAAATTCTATTTTTACCAAAACTCATAAACTCCCCATTTCAAAACATACACTTACCAAATCCAATCAAAATCAACCCAAAACTAAAACCTTCCAGCATTTACCATTTCCAAACCTCATTCACTCATCAATCCATCAATTACACCATATATAACCCAACAAGGTCCTCTACTCTATCATCAATCCAACATATTAATCCACATCACATACCATATTTCATACTTCACTAACCAATACAACCACACACAACCATTTACAACATCATTCATACATATTCAATTCAATCTAAATTATTCAACAACTACATCAACATTCCAAGGCCCTTTCCTAGGGTCACTAGCCTACGTTTTCATAACCACATTACATTTTAGATACAGAAAACTGAAACCATACCTTGATCGATTACCGTTCCACCTGGAACACACTAAAATTCAACTTCCAAGGCTTCCAACTCCACCAGTCAGATTTCCAAGCTTGGTGTTCCACCCTAAAGCTTTCCAAAATTACCAATCGAGCTCCAAAACACACATATACAATGCCTAAGCCACAATATCATACCCAAACACAATAGCTTAATCACTAAATCACAAAATCTCAAGTCTTTAGCTTAGGGTTGAGAATCTCACCTTACCCAAAGACCAAGGGAGCAAGAACAAGCCTTCATTTCAAGTTAATTTGATCCTATAACACAAAGGAGCTCAAAATCTCAACATTTTTGCCCATGAAACTCGAAACTAAGGGCTGGAGTTCAAAGAAGAAAACGTGGCTTACCTCAAGATTGCTTGTATGGATTTTGTAGATCTCGACGCCATGGTCGTGTGGCTGCAAATGGTGCATCAATCGGAGCTCCGGATCAAAAGTTATGATCCATGGAAGTTTGAGGTGAATAGTAGCAAGGGTTTCAATCTTCCCCCTCCCCCTTTCTTTAATTTCCAGCGTGTGTGTGTGTTCAAGAGGGAAGAGAGAGCTGAGCTCTTTCATTAAATGAGAGTTGACTGGGCCCTTAGGCCCAACTTGGGTCCGGTTGGCCCGGTTTGGCCCGTTCGGCCCGATCATGAGCTGATTTCTTTAAAATTGGTGTCAAAATTCTCGTTTTAAATTTCTCTACCATATTAACCCACAAAAATCTTATTTCTCATTTTCTAGAATATATTTTAATTTATGGTTTAATTATTCATTATTTAACCTTTTGGCTTCTTGACCAGTGAAAACTTTCCCTTCAACTTCCACGTATGAAATAAATGTCGGAATATGAGCTTCGCCAGATCTTTCTGTATTATAAGAAGGCAGGCTAAATCCTTCCTTTTGGACCAATTCTTGTAAAAGGTTCTTGTATAATACGGAATTATCCTGAATCTTTTCAGAAATCATATGCATGCAAGCAACATTAAGAAAAAGAATTAAGATGTTATACAAGAAATTTCAGTAAATGGCTATAGGTGAATAAGACTAACCTCTTGAAATCCTCCCCGCAATAATGACAATAAAGCAACTTCAGCTGCTGCATGTTCAGCATCCTTCAATTTAGAAAAGGCGGTAGGACATTCGTAGGTCTGTCCATCAAGTGTGACTTTGCACTTGAAACGCATGGCATGAGGAGGGCCCTCCCACTCGGAAGTGTACACCGGTAACGGTAGGTTTTGCTTTTGAGCATAGTTTTGTAGTTGATTCTTGTACAAGTGTGCCATATCTGTAACAAATACAACGGGAAGAGAATATAACAACAGAACTTCTAAATTAGAATATGTGTATATATCGAATACCAACTATATCAAACCATGAGTGTCATACATACAAGAAAATAGATCATGAAATATACCATATTCAAAATAGACAACTACAGCTAAAGTCTTTTTCCTAGAATGACAAATTAGAATTTATACAACTTAACAAGTCTCAACAAAAAAGATATAAACCACAAATTTTGAGCCACCATTCAATCATACACTCACATATATATATATATGGTGAATGCTATCCTACCCTCTCTAAAGTAACATGTAAGTTACTCTCTTTGATGTGTCACATTTTAATTGGGTGTTTATTTTAACCTGAGTTATCCTCTCCACTCTTTCATCATCGTTGCGCCTCCAAGCATCACCGTCTCATTGGCGTTTTGTTTTCTCTTCCCAAATCATTCTTCTAGAAAAGGTACTCCAACTCTCTCTAATTGCGTTTACTCCTCTCCATTCCTTCATCGTCGTCATTACGCCTCCCAAGCATCACCGTCTCATTGGGTGTCTTATTTTCTCTTCCCAAATCATTCTTCCAAAAAAGAGACTCCAACTCTCTCTAATTACGTTTACTCCTCCCCATTGTACTCCTTCATCGTCGTCGTTACGACTCCCAACCATCACCATCTCATTGGGTGTCTTGTTTTCTCTTCCCAAATTATTCTTCTAGAAAAGGTACTCCAACTATCTCTAATTGCGTTTACTCCTCCACACTCCTTTGTCGTCGTCGTTGTGCCTCCTAAGTATCACCGTCTTATTGGGTGTTCTATTTTCTTCTTCTGTCAGGCCGTCACTGTCTTCCAAGATATTATTAACTCTCATGAGATTAAAGTAACTCAGGTTAAAATAAACACTCAATTAAAATATGACACATCAGAGAGGGTAACTTACATGTTACTTTAGAAAGAGTAGGATAATCATATATAAAAGTACCCAAAACAAAGTCCCAAAATAATCCACTTCGCTGTAGGACTCTAGACGACTAGCGAGGTGCCTTTTGACCTGCATATAAAAAACCACAATATCGTATAGGATGAGAACCGGGGGTTGTTAGTATGGTTAAGGTGCTGATGAGCGGATAATTTATACGCTTTTTGGCATTATTTTTAGGTAGTTTTTAATATGAATTAGTTAATTTTTATTATATTTTTATTAGTTTTTAAATAAAAATCACATTTCTAGACTTTACTATGAGTTTTTGTGTTTTTTGCGATTTCAGGTATTTTCTGGCTGAAATTGAGGGACCTGAGCAAAAATCTGATTCAAAGGCTGAAAAAGGGCTGCAGATGCTGTTGGATTCTGACCTCCCTGCACTCGAAGTGGATTTTCTGGAGCTACAGAAGCCCAATTGGCACGCTCTCAATTCCGTTGGAAAGTAGACATCCTGGGCTTTCCAGCAATATATAATAGTTCATACTTTGCCCGAGTTTTGATAACACAAACTGGCGTTTAAACGCCAACTTTCTACCCTATTATGGCGTTAAACGCCAGAACTGGCATAAAAGCTGAAGTTAAACGCCCAAACTGGCACCAAAGATGGCGTTTAACTCCAAGAAAAGTCTCTACATATGAAAGCTTCAATGCTCAGCTCAAGCACACTCCAAGTGGGCCCGGAAGTGGATTTCTGCATCATTTACTTATTTCTGTAAACCCTAGGCTACTATTTCATTATAAATAGGACCTTTTACTATTGTATTTTCATCTCTAAAACACAATATGTAACTTTTATGTTCTGAGACCTCCATGGGAGGCTGGCCACTCGGCCATGTCTACCCTATTTTCACTTATGTATTTTCAACGGTGGAGTTTCTACATCCCATAGATTAAGGTGTGGAGCTCTGCTGTTCTTTATGAATTAATACAAATTACTATTGTTCTTCTATTCAATTCAAGCTTATTCTTGTTCTAAGATATTCATTCACACACAAGAACATGATGAATGTGATGATTATGTGACACTCATTACCATTCTCACTTATGAACGCGTGCCTGACAACTACTTCTGTTCTACATGAAAACGAGCTTGAATGCATATCTCTTAGCCTCCTGGTTCATGATTAGAGTCTTCGTGGTATAAGCTAGAATCAATTGACAGCATTCTTGAGATCCGGAAAGTCTAAACCTTGTCTGTGGTATTCCGAGTAGGATCTGGGATGGGATGACTGTGACGAGCTTCAAACTCGCGAGTGTTGGGCGTAATGACAGACGTAAAAGGATCAATGGATCCTATTCCAACATGAGTGAGAACCGACAGATGATTAGCCATGCGGTGATAGTGCATTTGGACCATTTTCACTGAGAGGACGGATGGTAGCCATTGACAACGGTGATCCCCCAACATACAGCTTGCCATGGAAAGGAGTATGAATGATTGGATGAAGACAATAGGAAAGCAGAGGTTCAGATGGAACACAGCATCTTCATACGCTTATCTGAAATCTCACCAATGAATTACATAAGTATTTCTATCTTATTTTCTATTTTAATTATATTTTAATTATCAAAACTTCATAACCATTTGAATCCGCCTGACTGAGATTTACAAGGATGACCATAGCTTGCTTCAAGCCGACAATCTCCGTGGGATCGACCCTTACTCACGTAAGGTATTACTTGGACGACCCAGTGCATTGCTGGTTAGTTGTGCGAAGTTGTGAAAAAGAGTTGAGATTACAATTGTGCGTACCAAGTCTTTGGCGCCATTGAGATCACAATTTATTGCACCAAGTTTTTGGCGCCGTTGCCGGGGATTGTTCGAGTTTGGACAACTGACGGTTCATCTTGTTGCTCAGATTAGGTAATTTTATTTTATTTTAAGCTTTTATTTTTTATTTTATTTTCGAAATTTTTTTTTTCATAATTTTTAAGAATGAATTCTAGAGTTTCATGATGATCTGTTGAAGTCTGGCTATCTGTGAAGCCATGTCTAATCTTTGGACCGAGGTTTCAATATATCATCACAAGAGCTTGTTGATTTCTATCAATCTTGCTGTTGAACGTAATGATCTGCTAAAGCTTGGCTGGCCATTGGCCATGTCTAGTGTTTTGGACTGGAGCTTTCACTGAAAGCTTGGCTGGCTAGTAAGTCATGTCTAATTCCTGGACTGGAGTTTTAGACTAACATTTCATGATTCCTGGAATTCTCATTAAGAATTCTAAATTCCTTATTTTTCTTTTTTTTTTTCAAAACACTTTCGAAAAATACAAAATATTTTATAAAATCATAAAAACCAAAAATTTTGTGTTTGAGTTTAGTGTCTATTTTTAAGTTTGGTGTCAATTGCATGTTTTTCCTTTTCTTGCATTTTTCGAAACTTTATGCATTATGTTCTTTGTTGATCTTCAAGTTGTTCTTGATGATTTTATTGGGTCTGATCTTTAAATTCTCTTGTTTTGTGTCTTTTGTTGTTTCTCATGTGCATTTTCAAATTGTTATTGTCCCTAGTATACAAACTTCTAAGTTTGGTGTCCTGCAAGCATTGTTTATCTGATCTTAGTCTTCCATGATTAGTTTCATTTTGTTGTTTCTCATCATGAAAAATCCAAAAAATTTTCATAATTATGTCTTTTCAAGTCAAGTTTACAGAGAATTGAAGATTCAGAACATACAGCAGAGGAATTACATAATTATGTCTTTTCATAATTATGTCTTCCATTCTGGGCGTTTAACGCCAGAACAGCACAAGGGAGGTAAGTTAGTTTTTTTATTCAATTCTTTTTCAAATCATATCTTTTTCAAAAATCACATCTTTTTCAATTTTCTTTTTAAATATTTTCAAAAATTCCAAAATGATTTTCAAAATCTTTTTCTTATTTTTATTTCATATTTTCAAAATTAATACTGACAATTAATATGATTGAGTCAGATTCTCAAGTTGTTACTTGCCTCTTAAGAAAGGTTCAATTTTTAAATTTTAAAAGTCATATCTTTTAGTTTCTTGTTAGTCAAGTAATCAACTTTAATTTTCAAAATCAAATCTTCTTAAATTATTTTTCAATCATATCTTCTCAATCATATCTTCTCAACCACATCTTTTTCAAAATAATTTTCAATCATAAATTTTGATTTCAAAATCTTTTCTAACTTTTTATCTTTTGAAATTTAATTTTCAAATCTTTCCAAATTAACTACTTGACTTTTTGTTTGATTTTAAAAGATTTCTATTTCAATAATATCTTTTTGATTGCTAACTTTAAAATTTTTTTCAAAACCACTTTCTCACTTTTAATTTTCGAAAACCATCAACCACTTTTTCAAAATTCTTTTTAATTAATTTAATTTTTTTAATTTTCTTTTCGAAAATTCTTCTCCCTCCTCACCTTTTTCTATTTAAGGACTAACACTTCTCCTCTATTAGCAATTCGGACTCTCTCCCTCTCTATAAGTTCGAATTCTCCTCTCTACCTTATCCTTCTATTCTCCTTTTCCTCTAACACCTCAAGGAACCTCTATACTGTGACATAGAGGATTCCATACTTTCTTGTCCTTCTCTCTTTCATATGAGCAGGAACAAGGATAAATGCATTCTTGTTGAAGCTGATCCTAAACCTGAAAGTTCCTTGAAGAGAAAGCTAAGAGAAGCTAAAGCACAACTCTCTGGAAAGGACCTAACAGAAATTTTCGAAAGAAAAGAAGACATGGCAGCCGAAAACAACAACAATGCCAACAATGCAAGGAAGATGCTTGGTGACTTCATTGCACCTTTTTCTGACTTCTGTGGAAGGAGCATCTCAATTCCTGCAATTGGAGCAAACAACTTTGAGCTTAAGCCTCAATTAGTTTCTCTAATGCAGCAGAATTGTAAGTATCATGGACTTCCATTGGAAGATCCTCATCAGTTTTTAGCTGAATTCTTGCAAATATATGACACTGTTAAGAACCATGGTATCGACCCTGAGGTCTACAGACTTATGCTTTTCCCATTTGCTGTAAGAGACAGAGCTAGGACATGGTTGGACTCACAACCTAAAGAAAGCCTGAACTCTTGGGAAAAGCTGGTCAATGCCTTCTTGGCAAAGTTCTTTCCACCTCAAAAATTGAGTAAGCTTAGAGTGGAAGTCCAAACCTTCAAATAGAAGGAAGGATAATCCCTCTATGAAGCTTGGGAAAGATACAAGCAATTGATCAGAAGGTGTCCTTCTGGCATGCTTTTAGAATGGAGCATCATATGTATATTCTATGATGGTCTGTCTGAACTGTCCAAGATGTCATTGGACAACTCTGTTGGTGGATCTCTTCATCTGAAGAAGACGCCTGAAGAAGCCCAAGAACTCATTGAAATGGTTGCAAATAACCAATTCATGTACACTTCTGAAAGGAATCCTGTGAATAATGGGACAACTCAGAAGAAAGGAGTTCTTGAGATTGATACTCTGAATGCCATATTGGCTCAGAATAAAATATTGACTCAGCAAGTCAATATGATTTCTCAGAGTCTTTCTAGAATGCAAGCTACAACAGGCAGTACTAAAGAAGCATCTTCTGAAGAAGAAGCTTATGATCCTGATAACCCTACAATGGAAGAGGTGAATTACATGGGAGAACCCTATGGAAACACCTATAATCCTTTATGGAGAAATCATCTTAATCTCTCATGGAAGGATCAACAGAAGCCTAAGCAAGGCTTCAATAATAATAATTGTGGACAAAACATGTTTAGTAATAACAAGCCTTTTCCATCATCTTCTCAACAACAGACAGAGAATTCTGAGCAGAGTCTCTCTAGCTTAGCAGCCATAGTCTCTGATCTATCTAAAACCACACTAAGTTTTATGACTGAAACATGGTCCTCCATTAGAAATTTGGAGGCACAGGTGGGTCAGATGAGTAAGAAAGTTACTGAACTCCCTCCTAGTACTCTCCCAAGCAATACAGAAGAGAATCCAAAAAGAGAGTGCAAGGCCATCAACATAACCCACACGGCCGAACCTGGAGAGGAGGAAGAGGCAACGATTTCCACTGAGGAAGACCTCAATGGACGTCCACTGGCCTCCAAGGAGTTCCCAAATGAGGAACTAAAGAAATTTGAGGCTCATATAGAGACCATAGAGATTCCATTGAACCTACTTCTGCCATTCACGAGCTCTGATGAGTATTCTTCCTCTGAAGAGGATGAAGATATTACTGAAGAGCAAGTTGCTAAGTACCTTGGAGCAATCATGAAGCTGAATGCCAAGTTATTTGGTAATGAGACATGGGAAGATGAAACCCCCTTGCTCACCAATGAACTGAATGACTTGACTAGGCAGAAATTACCTCAGAAGAAACCGGATCCCGAAAAATTCTTAATACCCTGTACCATAAGTACCATGACCTTTGATAAGGCTCTGTGTGACCTAGGATCAAGTATAAACCTCATGCCCCTCTCTGTAATGGAGAAACTAGGGATCTTTGAGGTGCAAGCTGCAAGAATCTCACTAGAGATGGCAGACAATTCAAGGAAACAGGCTTATGGACTTGTAGAGAATGACTTGGTGAAGGTTGAAGGCCTTTACATCCCTGCTGACTTCATAATCCTAGACACTGGGAAGAATATGGATGAATCCATCATCCTTGGCAGACCCTTTGATAAGCTGATAATTTATACGCTTTTTGGCATTGTTTTTACATAGTTTTTAGTATAATTTAGTTAGTTTTCAGTATATTTTTATTAGTTTTTAAATAAAAATAACATTTCTGGACTTTACTATGAGTTTGTGTGTTTTTCTATGATTTCAGGTAATTTCTGGCTAAAATTGAGGGACTTGAGCAAAAATCAGATTCAGAGGTTGAAGAAGGACTGCAGATGCTGTTGGATTCTAACCTCCCTGCACTCAAAGTGTGTTTTCTAGAGATACAGAACTTCAAATGGCGCGCTCTCAATTGCGTTGGAAAGTAGACATCCAGGGCTTTCCAACAATATATAATAGTCCGTACTTTGCCCAAGTTTAGACGATGCAAACTGGCATTCAACGCCAGTTCCATGTTGCATTTTGGAGTTAAACGCCAGAAACAGGTTGCAAAGTGGAGTTAAGCGCCAGAAACAGGTTACAAACTGGCGTTCAACTCCAAGAGAAGCCTCTACACGTGTAAAGCTCAATTATCAGCCCAAGCACACACCAAGTGGGCCCCAGAAGTGGATTTCTGCATCATTTACTCATTTCTGCATACCCTAGTAACTAGTTTAGTATAAATAGGACTTTTTACTATTGTATTGATATCTTCGGATCATCTTTGATGAGTTTTATGCTATCTTAGACCTTTATGGGGCTGGCCACTCGGCCATGCCTGGACCTTGTTCTTATGTATTTTCAACGGTAGAGTTTCTACACACTATAGATTAAGGTGTGGAGCTCTGCTGTTCCTCATGAATTAATGCAAAGTACTATTGTTTTTCTATTCAATTCAAGCTTATTCCTTTTCTAAGATATTCATTCGCACCTTAATATGAATGTGATGATTGTGACAGTCATCATCATTCCCAACTATGAACGCGTTCCTATTCCAGTATGATCGAGAACCAACAGATGATTAGCCATGCAGTGATAGCGCATTGGACCATTTTCACTGAGAGGACAGGATGTAGCCATTGACAACGGTGACGCCTAACATACAGCTTGCCATAGAAAGGAGTTTGAATAATTTGATGAAAGCAGTAGGAAAGCAGAGGTTCAGAAGGAACAAAAGCATCTCCATACGCTTATCTGAAATTATCACCAATGAATT
>NC_029792.2:29798592-29798811 GCF_000816755.2 Arachis ipaensis
GACAACCACTTCCGTTCTACCTTAGATTGAATGAGTATCTCTGGGATTCCTTAATCAGAGTCTTTGTGGTATAAGTTAGAATCCATGGACGGCCATTCTTGAGATTCGAAAAGTCTAAACTTTGTCTGTGGTATTCCGAGTAGGATATGGGAAGGGATGGCTGCGATGAGCTTTAAACTCGCGAGTGCTGGGCGTAGTGACAGACGCAAAAGGATCAAT
>NC_029792.2:29799125-29803193 GCF_000816755.2 Arachis ipaensis
CAGGAGGAACGAAAGCATCTCTATACGCTTATCTGAAATTCTCACCAATGAATTACATAAGTATCTCTATCTTTAATTTATGTTTTATTTATCTTTTAATTATTAAATCTCCATAATCAATTGAATCCGCCTGACTGAGATTTACAAGGTGACCATAGCTTGCTTCAAGCCGACAATCTCCGTGGGATCGACCCTTACTCACGTAAGGTTTATTACTTGGACGACCCAGTGCACTTGCTGGTTAGTTGTGCAAATTTGTGACAAAGAACTAAGATTATGAACGTGCGTATTAAGTTTTTAGCGCCATTACCAAGGAATGAACCGTCACGATTTCTGCGCACCAAGTTTTTGGCGCCGTTGCCGGGGATTGTTCGAGTTTGAACAACTGACGGTTCATCTTGTTGCTCAGATTAGGTAATTTTATTTTATTTTTAAGCTTTTTATTTCTTATTTTCGAAAATAATACAAAAAAAATTCTTCTTTTTTGTTTTTCCCAAAATAATTTTAGAAAAAAAAACAAAAAAAAGATCTTATAAATCATAAAAACCAAAAATTTTATGTTTCTTGCTTGAATCTTGTGTCAGTTTTTAAGTTTGGTGTCAATTGCATGTTTTTAAAATTTATGCATTTTTCAAAAACTCATGCATGTGTTCTTCATAATCTTCAAGTTGTTCTTGACAAGTCTTCTTGTTTGATCTTCATATTTTCTTGTTTTGTGTCTTTTGTTGTTTTTCATATGCATTTTTGCATTCATAGTGTCTAAACATGAAAAATCTCTAAGTTTGGTGTCTTGCATGTTTTTCTTTTCTTAAAAATTTTCAAAAATAAGTCTTGATGTTCATCTTGATCTTTAAAGTGTTCTTGGTGTTCATCTTGACATTCATAGTGTTCTTGCATGCATCATTTGTTTTGATCCAAAATTTTCATGCATTGAGTCTTTTTGATGTTTTTCTCTCTCATCATTAAAATTCAAAAATAAAAAAATATCTTTCTCTTATTTCACTCAAAAATTTCGAAAATTTTAGTTGACTTTTTCAAAACTTTTTAAAATCTAGTTGTTTCTTATGAGTCAAATCAAATTTTCAATTTAAAAATTCTATCTTTTTCAAATCTTTTTCAAAAATCAAATCTTTTTCATTTTTCTTTTATGATTTTCGAAAATTTCAAATTGATTTTCAGAAATCTTTTTCTTATTTTATTTCATAATTTCAAAATCTTTACTAACAATTAATGTGATTGATTCAAAAAATTTTAAGTTCGTTACTTGCCTATTAAGAAAGGTTCAACCTTTAAATTTTAAAATCATATCTTTTTGTTTCTTGTTAGTCAAGTAATCAACTTTAATTTTCAAAATCAAATCTTTTTTTTAAATTTCTTTTTCAAAACTTTCTCAAAATAAGTTTCAATCACATCTTTTTCAAAATCAATTTCAAAATCTTTTCTAACTTCTTATCTTTTCAAAAATTAAGTTTCAAATCTTTTTCAATCAATCTTATCTTTTTGTTTGATTCTTATCTTTTTCAAAACTACCTAACTAACTCTCTCTTTCTAATTTTCGAAAATCCCTTCCCTCTTTTTCAAAATTCCTTTTTAATTAACTAATTATTTTAAACTTTAATTTAATTTCATTTTTCTTTTTAATTTTTGAATTATAAATTTGATTTTAAATTAAAAACAAAAAATTATTTTTTTATTTACTTTAATTAATTTTCGAATTCTCTCATCTTTCATCTCCTTCTATTTAATTATTCATCTACTAACACTTCTCTTCCACCCAAAATTCGAACACCATCTTCCTCTCTGTGTTCGAGTTTTTCTCTTCCCCTTCTTTTATTCTTCTCTTCTACTCACATAAAGGAATCTCTATACTGTGACATAGAGGATTTCATATTTTCTGTTTTCTTCTTTTTCATATGAGCAGGAACAAGGATAAGAACATTCTTGTTGAAGCTGATCCTGAACCTAAAAGGACTCTGAAGAGGAAGCTAAAGCACAACTCTCTGGAGAAAATCTGACAGAAATTTTCGAAAAAGAAGGAGACATGGCCAAAAATAATAACAATGCAAGGAAGATGCTTGGTGACTTGACTGTACCAAATTCCAATTTACATGGAAGAAGCATCTCAATCCCTGCCATTGGAGCAAACAACTTTGAGCTGAAACCTCAATTAGTTTCTCTGATGCAACAGAACTGCAAGTTTTATGGACTTCCATCAGAAGATCCTTTTCAGTTCTTAACTGAATTCTTGCAAATCTGTGATACTGTTAAGACCAATAGGGTTGATCCCGAGGTCTACAGGCTCATGCTTTTCCCATTTGCTGTAAGAGACAAAGCTAGAATATAGTTGGACTCTCAACCTAAGGATAGCCTGAACTCTTGGGATAAGCTGGTCACGGCTTTCTTAGCCAAGTTCTTTCCTCCTCAAAAGCTTAGCAAGCTTAGAGTGGATGTTCAAACTTTCAGACAGAAAGAAGGTGAATCCATCTATGAAGCTTGGGAGAGATACAAGGAACTGACCAAAAAGTGTCTTTCTAACATGCTTTCAGAATGGACCATCCTGGATATATTCTATGATGGTCTGTCTGAATTATCTAAAATGTCATTGGACCATTCTGCAGGTGGATCCATTCACCTAAAGAAAACACCTGCAGAAGCTCAAGAACTCATTGACATGGTTGCTAATAACCAGTTCATGTACACTTCTGAGAGGAATCCTGTAAGTAATGGGACGCCTCAAAGGAAGGGAGTTCTTGAAATTGATACTCTGAACGCTATATTGGCTCAGAACAAAATATTGACTCAACAAGTCAATATGATCTCTCAGAGTCTTAATCGATTGAAGGAATCATCCAACAGTACTAAAGAGGCATCTTCTGAAGAAGAAGCTTATGATCCTGAGAACCCTGCAATAACAGAGGTGAATTACATGGGTGAACCCTATGGAAACACCTATAATCCCTCATGGAGAAATCATCCAAATTTCTCATGGAAGGATCAACAAAAGCCTCAACAAGGATTTAATAATGGTGGAAGAAACAGGTTTAGCAATAGCAAACCTTTTCCATCATCCACTCAGCAACAGACAGAGAATTCTGAGCACAACCCATCTAGCTTAGCAAATATAGTCTCTGATCTATCTAAGGCCACTGTGAGTTTCATGAATGAAACAAGGTCCTCCATTAGGAATTTGGAGGCACAAGTGGGCCAGCTGAGTAAAAGAGTCACTGAAACTCCTTCTAGTACAGAGGAGAGTTGGTCCTCCAACTGAATGAGGACAACCTTGTGTTTGAAACTCAAGGATCTCCTTCTGTAACCATGGAGAGGAAGCATGAAAAGCTTCTCTCACTGCAGAGTCAATCAAAGCCCCTACAGTCAAACTCTAAGTTTTGTGTTGGGAGGCCACAACTAAACTCTAAGTTTGGTGTTGAACCCCCATATTCAAACTCTAAGTTTGGTGTTGGGAGGTCCCAACAATGCTCTGCACATCTGTGAGGCTCCATGAGTGCTCACTGTCAAGCTATTGACATTAAAGAAGTGCTTGTTGGGAGGCAACCCAATGTTATCTAATTATATTTATTTATTTTCTCTTGTTATTTTATGTTTTCTTTAGGTTGATGATCATGTGGAGTCACAAAAACTACTGAAAAATCAAAAACAGAATAAAAAATAGCATTGAAAATAGCACACCCTGGAGGAGAGCAGTCTGGCGTTTAAACGCCAGAAACAAGCATCTGTCTGGCATTTAACGCCAGAAACAAGTACCAAGCTGGCGTTTAACGCCAGAAACAAGCATCTGCCTGGCGTTAAATACCAGAAACAGGCTACATTTGGGCGTTTAACGCCAGAAATAAGCAGCAGTCTGGCGTTAAACGCCAGGATTGCACAGCAAGGGCGTTTTACACGCCTAATTGGAGCATGGATGTTAAGTCCTTGACCCCACTTGATCTGTGGACCCCACAGGATCCCTACCTTTTCTTCTCTCCTCTTCACACCTTTTCATAACCCTCTTCCCAAAATACCCTTCACCAATCCCCTCAATCACTCTTTTCCATCACCCCTCACCACTCA
>NC_029792.2:29803517-29862827 GCF_000816755.2 Arachis ipaensis
TTATTTTCTTTTTGTTATTTTGTGTTTTATTAGGTTGATGATCATGTGAAGTCACAAAAACTACTGAAAAATCAAAAACAGAATGAAAAATAGCATTGAAAATAGCACACCCTGGAGGAGAGCAGTCTGGCATTTAAACGCCAGAAACAAGCACCAAGCTGGCGTTTAACGCTAGAAACAAGCATCTGCCTGGCGTTAAATGCCAGAAACAGGCTATATTTGGGCGTTTAACGCTAGAAACAAGCAGCAGTCTAGCATTAAACGCCAGGATTGCACAGCAAGGGCGTTTTACACGCCTAATTGGAGCATGGATGTTAAGTCCTTGACCCCACTTGATCTGTGGACCCCACAGGATCCCCTCAGGATCTGTGGACCCCACAGGATCCCCAAATTTTTCTTCTCTCCTCTTCACGCCTTTTCATAACTCTCTTCCCCAAATACCCTTCACCAATCCCCTCAATCCCTCTTTCCCATCACCCCCTCACCACTCACATCCATCTTCTCTTCCCCATAAACCCCACCCACCTCTAAAATTCAAATTCTTTTCCCTCCCAAACCCAACCCTAATAGCCGAACCCTAAACCTTCCCCCACTCCTATATAAACCACTCATTCCTTCTTCATTTTCACACAACACAACCCTTTCTTCTTACCCTTGGCCGAATACACACCTCTCTCCCTCTCCTCCATTTTCTTCCTCTTCTCCTTCTTTCTTTCTTTTTTTGCTCGGGGACGAGCAAACATTTTAAGTTTGGTGTGGTAAAAAGCATTGCTTTTTGTTTTTCCATAACCATTTATGGCACCTAAGGCCAGAGAAATCTCTAGAAAGAGGAAAGGGAAGGCAATTGCTTCCACCTATGAGTCATGGGAGATGGAGAGATTCATCTCAAAGGTCTATCAAGACCACTTCTATGAAGTTGTGGCTAAGAAGAAAGTGATCCCTGAGGTTCCTTTCAAGCTCAAAAAGAATGAGTATCCGGAGATCCGACATGAGATCCGAAGAAGAGGTTGGGAAGTTCTCACCAACCCTATTCAACAAGTCAGGATCTTAATGGTTCAAGAGTTCTATGAAAACGCATGGATCACTAGGAACCATGATCAAAGTGTGAACCCGAATCCAAAGCATTGGCTCACCATGGTTCGGGGGAAATACTTAGATTTTAGTCCGGAAAATGTAAGGCTGGCATTCAACTTGCCAATGATGGAAGAAAACGCACACCCCTACACTAGAAGGGTCAACTTTGATCAAAGGTTGGACCAAGTCCTCATAGACATATGTGAGGAAAGAGCTTAATAGAAAATTGACTCAAGAGGCAAGCCGGTTCAATTAAGAAGGCTAGGGGATGGCTAGAGTTCATTCAATGCTCAATCATTCCTACTAGTAACCGGTCTGAAGTTACTATAGATCGGACCATCATGATCCATAGTATCATGATTGGAGAGGAGGTGGAAGTTCATGAGATTATACCTCAAGAACTTTACAAGGTGGTTGACAAGTCCTCCACTTGGGCAAGGTTAGCCTTTCCTCACCTCATATGCCACCTCTATAATTCGGCTGGAATTGACATAGAGGGAGACATCCTCATTGAAGAGGACAAGCCCATCACTAAGAAAAGGATGGAGCAAATAAGAGATCATGGACCTCAACATGAGCATGAGGAAATTCCTCACCATGAAATCCCTGAGATACCTCAGGGGATGCACTTTTCTCCACAAAACTATTGGGAGCAAATCAACACTTCCCTAGGAGAATTAAGCTCCAACATGAGACAACTAAGGATGGAGCACCAAGAGCATTCCATCATCCTTCATGAAATTAGAGAAGATCAAAGAGCTATGAGGTAGGAGCAACAAAGACAAGGAAGAGACATAGAGGAGCTCAAAAGCACCATTGGTTCTTCAAGAAGAGGAAGACGCCATCCTCACTAAGGTGGACTCATTCCTTAATCTCCTTGTCTATTTATTTTACTGTTTTTTGATTTTTGAGCTTTATGTTTTATTTATGTTTGTGTCTTTACTATATGATCACTAGTGTCTAAGTGTCTATGCCTTAAAGTTATGAATATGAATCCATCACCTCTCTTAAATGAAAAAATGTTCTAAAAACAAAAGAATAAGAAGTACATGGTTTCGAATTCATCCTTGAAACTAGTTTAATTATTTTGATGTGGTGACAATACTTTTTGTTTTCTGAATGAATGCTTGAACAGTGCATATGTCTTTTGATATTGTGGTTTATGAATGTTAAATATGTTGGCTCTTGAAGAATAAGAAAAAAGGAGACAATTTATTTGATAATCTGAAAAATCATAAAAATGATTCTTGAAGCAAGAAAAAGCAGTGAATACAAAAGCTTGCGAAAAAAAATAGCGAAAAAAAAGTAAAAGAAAAAGAAAAAGCAAATAGAAAAAGCCAATAGCCCTTAAAACCAAAAGGCAAGGGTAAATAAAAAGGATCCAAGGCTTTGAGTATCAGTGGATAGGAGGGCCTAAAGGAATAAAATCCTGGCCTAAGCGGCTAAACCAAGCAGTTCCTAACCATGTGCTTATGGTGTGAAGGTGTCAAGTGAAAGCTTGAGACTGAGCGGTTAAAGTCAAGATCCAAAGCAAAAAAAAAAAGAGTGTGCTTAAGAACCCTGGACACCTCTAATTGGGGACTTTAGCAAAACTGAGTCACAATCTGAAAAGGTTCACCCAGTTATGTGTCTGTGGTATTTATGTATCCGGTGGTAACATTGGAAAACAAAGTGCTTAGGGCCACGGCCAAGACTCATAAAGTAGCTGTATTCAAGAATCAACATACTGAACTAGGAGAATCAATAACACTATCTGAACTCTGAGTTCCTATAGATGCCAATCATTCTGAACTTTAATGGATAAAATGAGATGCCAAAACTATTCAAGAGGCAAAAAGCTACAAGTCCCGCTCATCTGATTGGAGCTAAGTTTCATTTATATTTTGGAATTTATAGTATATTATCTTCTTTTTATCCTATTTGATTTTCAGTTGCTTGGGGACAAGCAACAATTTAAGTTTGGTGTTGTGATGAGCGGATAATTTATACGCTTTTTGGCATTATTTTTACATAGTTTTTAGTATGATTTAGTTAGTTTTTAGTATATTTTTATTAGTTTTTAAATAAAAATCACATTTTTGGACTTTACTATGAGTTTTTGTGTTTTTCTGTGATTTCAGGTAATTTCTGGCTGAAATTGAGGGACTAGAGCAAAAATCAGATTTAGAGGTTGAAGAAGGACTGCATATGCTGTTGGATTCTGACCTCCCTGCACTCAAAGCGGAGTTTCTGGAGCTACAAAACTCCAAATGGCGCGCTCTCAATTGCGTTGGAAAGTAGATATCAAGGGCTTTCTAGCAATATATAATAGTCTATACGTTGCTCGAGTTTAGATGACACAAACTGGCATTCAACGCCAGTTCCATGTTGCATTCTAGAGTTAAACGCCAGAAACAGGTTGCAAAGTGGAGTTAAACGCCAGAAACAAGTTACAAACTGGCATTCAACTCCAAGAGAAGCCTCTACACGTGTAAAGCTCAATGTTCAGCCCAAGCACACACCATGTGGGCCCCAGAAGTGGATTTCTGCATCATTTACTCATTTCTGCAGAGCCTAGTAACTAGTTTAGTATAAATAGGACTTTTTACTATTGTATTGATATCCTCGGATCATCTTTGATCAGTTTTATGCTATCTTAGACCTTTATGGGGGCTGGCCACTCGGCCATGCCTGGACCTTGTTCTTATGTATTTTCAACGGTAGAGTTTCTACACACCATAGATTAAGGTGTGGAGCTCTGCTGTTCCTCATGAATTAATACAAAGTACTATCGTTTTTCTATTCAATTCAAGCTTATTCCGATTCTAAGATATTCATTCGCACTTCAATATGAATGTGATGATCCTGACAGTTATCATTATTCCCGACCTATGAACGCGTGCCTAACAACCACTTCTGTTCTACCTTAGATTGAATGAGTATCTCTGGGATTCCTTAATCAGAGTCTTCGT
Organism: Arachis ipaensis; assembly: GCF_000816755.2. Taxonomy (NCBI): domain Eukaryota; kingdom Viridiplantae; phylum Streptophyta; class Magnoliopsida; order Fabales; family Fabaceae; genus Arachis; species Arachis ipaensis. The sequence goes on from NC_029792.2 coordinate 29,807,543, forward strand.
GGTATAAGTTAGAATCCATGGACGGCCATTCTTGAGATCTGGAAAGTCTAAACCTTGTCTATGGTATTCCGAGTAGGATCTAAAAAGGGATGGCTACGACGAGCTTTAAACTCGGGAGTGCTGGGCGTAGTGACAGATGCAAAAGGATCAATGGATCCTATTCCAGTATGATCGAGAACTGACAGATGATTAGCCATGCAGTGACAGCGCATTGGACCATTTTCACTGAGAGGACAGGATGTAGCCGTTGACAACGGTGACACCTAACATACAGCTTGCCATAGAAAGGAGTATGAATGATTGGATGAAGACAATAGGAAAGCATAGGTTCAGGAGGAACAAGCATCTTTATACGCTTATCTGAAATTCTCACCAATGAATTACATAAGTATCTCTATCTTTAATTTACGCTTTATTTATCTTTTAATTATTAAATCTCCATAATCAATTGAATCCGCCTAACTGAGATTTACAAGGTGACCATAGCTTGCTTCAAGCCGACAATCTCCGTGGGATCGACCCTTACTCACGTAAGGTTTATTTACTTGGACGACCCAGTGCACTTGCTGGTTAGTTGTGCGAAGTTGTGACAAAGAACTAAGATTATGAATGTGCGTATTAAGTTTTTAGCGCCATTACCAAGGAATGAACCGTCACGATTTCTACGCACCACCCTTCCTAGCCACAGCAAAAGCTGTGATTAATGTTGACAAAAGAGAGCTGGTCATTCAAGTGAATGAGGACTGCCTTATGTTTAAGGCTCAAGGATCTCCTTATGCACACATGGAGAAGAAGCATGACAAGCTTTTCTCAATGCAGAGTCAAACAGAGCCCCCACATTCAAACTCTAAATTTGGTGTTGGGAGGCCATCATCATGCTCTGAGTATCTGTGAGGCTCCATGAGGGCCCACTGTCAAGCTACTGACATTAAAGAAGTGCTTGTTGGGAGGCAACCCAATTTTATTCAATTATATCTATTTATTTTCCATTATTATTTTATGTTTTCTTTAGGTTGATGATCATGTGAAGTCACAAAAACAACTGAAAAAGCGAAAATAGAATGAAAAACAGCATTAAAAACAGCACACCCTGGAGGAAAAGCTTACTGGCGTTTAAACGCCAGTAAGGGTAGCAGAATGGGCATTAAACGCCCAATCTAGCACCATTCTGGGCGTTTAACGCCTGAAAAGGGCCCCAGACTGGCATTTAACGCCAGAAAAGGGCACCAGACTAGCGTTTAACGCCAAAAAAGGGCAACAAGCTGGCGTTTAAATGCCAGAGCTGGCGTTAAACGTCAGAAATGGCAGCAACCTGGCGTTTAACGCCAGGATTGACACTCCAAGAGGCGTTTACATGCCAACATGGTGCAGGGATGAGAAATCCTTGACACCTCAGGATCTGTGGACCCCACAGGATCCCCACCTACCTCAACTCTCTCTTTCTTTTTCACACCTTTCCATAACACCCTTCCCCAAAATACCCTTCACCAATCCCCACTCTTCTCCAAAACCCCCACCTACCTCATCATTCAAATTCAAACACTTTCCCTCCCAAACCCTACCCTAATACACGAACCCTAGCTCCCCTCTCTACTTTTATATAAACCCCTCATCCCTCATTCATTTTCACATTACAAACACTTCCTTTCCTCCCTTGGCCGAACCACTCACCCTCTCCATCTCCTCCATTTTCTTCTTTTTCTACTCTACTCTTTCTTCTTTTGCTCTAGGACGAGCAAACCTTCTAAGTTTGGTGTGGTAAAAGCGTTGCTTTTTTGTTTTTCCATAACCATTTATGGCACCTAAGGCCAGAGAAACCTCTAGAAAGAGGAAAGGGAAGGCAAAAGCTTCCACCTCTGAGTCATAGAAGATGGAGAGATTCATCTCAAAGGTCCATCAAGACCACTTCTATGAAGTTGTGGCCAAGAAGAAGGTGATCCCTAAGGTCCCTTTCAAGCTCAAAAGGAATGAGTATCCGGAGATCCGACATGAGATTCAAAGAAGAGGTTGGAAAGTTCTCACCAACCCCATTCAACAAATCGGAATCTTGGTGGTTCAAGAGTTCTATGCTAATGCATGGATCACCAAGAACCGTGATCAAAGTGTGAACCCGAACCCAAAGAATTGGCTTACAATGGTTCGGGGAAAATATTTAGATTTCAGTCCGAAAAATGTAAGGTTGGCATTCAACTTGCCAATAATGCAAGGAGATGCATGCCCCTACACTAGAAGGGTCAACTTTGATCAAAGGTTGGACCAAGTCCTAATGGACATATGTGAGGAAGGAGCTCAGTGGAAAAGAGACTCAAGAGGAAAGACGGTTCAACTAAGAAGGCTTGACCTCAAGCCCGTGGCTAGGGGATGGTTGGAGTTCATCCAACGCTTAATCATTCCCACTAGCAACCGGTCTGAAGTTACTATAGACCAGGCTATCATGATCCATAGCATCATGATTGGAGAGGAAGTAGAAGTTCATGAGGTCATATCCTTAGAACTCTACAAGGTGGCGGACAAGTCCTCTACTTTGGCAAGGTTAGCCTTCCCTCATCTCATCTGTCACCTAGGCAATTTAGCTGGAATTGTCATAGAAGAAGACACCCTCATTGAAGAGGACAAGCCCATCACTAAGAAAAGGATGGAGCAAGCAAGAGAGCCCATGCATGGACCTCAACAAGAGCATGAGGAAATTCCTCATCATGAAATCCCTGAGATGCCTCAAGGGATGCACTTCCCTCCACAAAATTATTGGGAGCAAATTAATACCTCCCTAGGAGAATTAAGTTCCAACATGGGACAACTAAGGGTGGAGCACCAAGAGCATTCCATCCTCCTCCATGAAATTAGAGAAGACCAAAGAGCCATGAGGGAGGAGCAACAAAGGCAAGGAAGAGACATAGAGGAGCTCAAGCGTTCCATTGGATCTTCAAGAGGAAGAACTAGCCGCCATCACTAAGGTGGACTCATTCTTTAATCTCCTTGCTTTTGTTTTTCTGTTTTTCGAAAATTATGCTTATTGTTCTATCTATGTTTGTGTCTTTATTACATGATCATTAGTGTCTTAGTGTCTATGTCTTAAAGCTATGAATGTCCTATGAATCCATCACCTCTCTTAAATGAAAAATGTTTTAACCAGAAAAGAACAAGAAGTACATGATTTCGAATTCATTCTTGAAATTAGTTTAATTATTTTGATGTGGTGACAATACTTTTTGTTTTTCTGAATGAATGCTTGAACAGTGCATTTTTTTGATATTGTTGTTTATGAATGTTAAAATTGTTGGCTCTTGAAAGAATGATGAAAAAGGAGAAATGTTATTTGATAATCTGAAAAATCATATAATTGATTCTTGAAGTAAGAAAATGCAGTGAAAAGCTTGCAGAAAAAAAAATATATTCAAAAATAATAATAATAATAAAAGAAAAAGAAAGAAAAAGAAAAAGCAAGCAGAAAAAGCCAATAGCCCTTTAAACCAAAAGGCAAGGGTAAAATAAAAAGGATCCAAGGCTTTGAGCATTAATGGATAGGAGGGCCTAAAGGAATAAAATCCTGGCCTAAGCGGCTAAACCAAGCTGTCCCTAACCATGTGCTTGTGGCGTGAAGGTGTCAAGTGAAAAGCTTGAGATTGAGCGGTTAAAGTCGTGGTCCAAAGCAAAAAGAGTGTGCTTAAGAGCTCTGGACACCTCTAATTGGGGACTCTAGCAAAGCTGAGTCACAATCTGAAAAGGTTCACCCAGTCATGTGTCTGTGGCATTTATGTATCCGGTGGTAATACTGGAAAACAAAATGCTTAGGGTCATGGCCAAGACTCATAAAGTAGTTGTGTTCAAAAATCAACATACTGAACTAGGAGAATCAATAAAACTATCTGAATTCTGAGTTCTTATAGATGCCAATCATTCTGAACTTCAAAAGATAAAGTGAGATGCCAAAACTGTTCAGAAGCAAAAAGGCTATAAGTCCCGCTCATCTAATTGGAACTGAGCTTCATTGATATTTGGAATTCATTGTATATTCTCTTCTTTTTATCCTATTTTATTTTCAGTTGCTTGGGGACAAGCAACAATTTAAGTTTGGAGTTGTGATGAGCGGATAATTTATACGCTTTTTGGCATTATTTTTAGGTAGTTTTTAATATGAATTAGTTAATTTTTATTATATTTTTATTAGTTTTTAAATAAAAATCACATTTCTGGACTTTACTATGAGTTTGTGTATTTTTCTGTGATTTTAGGTATTTTCTGGCTGAAATTGAGGGACCTATGCAAAAATCTGATTCAGAGGCTGAAAAAGGGCTGCAGATGCTGTTAGATTCTGACCTCCCTGCACTCGAAGTGGATTTTCTGGAACTACAGAAGCCCAATTGGCGCGATCTCAATTGCGTTGGAAAGTAGACATTCTGTGCTTTCCAGCAATATATAATAGTCCATACTTTGCCCGAGTTTTGATAATGAAAACTGGCGTTTAAATGCCAACTTTCTACTCTACTCTGGCGTTAAACGCCAGAACTGGCATAAGAGCTGGAGTTAAACGCCCAAACTAGCACCAAAGCTGGCATTTAAATCCAAGAAAAGTCTCTACATGTGAAAGCTTCGATGCTCAACCCAAGCACACTCCAAGTGGGCCCGGAAGTGGATTTCTGCTTCATTTACTTATTTCTGTAAACCCTAGGCTACTATTTATTATAAATAGGACCTTTTAATATTGTATTTTCATCTTTGAAACACAATATGTAACTTTTATGTTCTGAGACCTCCATGGGAGGCTGGCCACTCGGCCATGTCTACCCTATTTTCACTTATGTATTTTCAATGGTGGAGTTTCTACACCCCAAAGATTAAGGTGTGGAGCTCTACTGTTCTTCATGAATTAATGCAAAGTACTATTGTTCTTCTATTCAATTCAAGCTTATTCTTGTTCTAAGATATTCATTTGCACACAAGAACATGATGAATGTGATGATTATGTGACACTCATCACCATTCTCACTTATGAACGCGTGCCTGACAACCGCTTCTGTTATACATGAAAACGAGCTTGAATGCATATCTCTTAGCCTCCTGGTTCACGATCAGAGTCTTTGTGGTATAAGCTAGAATCAATTAGCAGCATTCTTGAGATCCGGAAAGTCTAAACCTTGTCTGTGGTATTTCGAGTAGGATCTGGGATGGGATGACTGTGACGAGCTTCAAACTCGCGAGTGTTGGGCATAGTGACAAACGCAAAAGGATCAATGGATCCTATTCCAACATGAGTGAGAACCGACAGATGATTAGCCGTGCGGTGACAGCACATTTGGACCATTTTCACTGAGAGGACGGACGGTTGCCATTGACAATGGTGATCCCCAACATACAGCTTACCATGGAAAGGAGTATGAATGATTGGATAAAGACAATAGGAAAGCAGAGGTTCAGATGGAACAAAGCATCTTCATACGCTTATATGAAATCTCACCAATGAATTACATAAGTATTTCTATCTTATTTTCTGTTTTAATTATATTTTAATTATCAAAACTTCATAACCATTTGAATCCGCCTGACTGAGATTTACAAGGATGACCATAGCTTGCTTCAAGCCGACAATCTCCGTGGGATCAACCCTTACTCGCGTAAGGTATTACTTGGATGACCCAGTGCACTTCCTGGTTAGTTGTGCGAATTTGTGAAAAAGAGTTGAGATTACAATTGTGCGTACCAAGTCTTTGGCGCCATTGATATCACAATTTCATGCACCAGGTGCCCACGTATATAATAAATAAGGCCCTAGAAAAGCCAGAGGCAATCTTAGAATTCCGACACTCGGATTATAGAACTTAAAGACTTAAAATAGTATCCATAAACATGGGTGATTTTCTAAGGATTCCTAAACTTAACCAAAACCTTAAGCTAATCCTCTATCATCCTCTTTCCTCCAAAACCTCCATCTCTAGTGGAATCACACAGATAAGCAAGCAGACAAAAAAAAACACATGTAGTTTACAGATATAGCAAACATAACACATAGCAGTTAAATATGAATATCAATTAGGCAAATTCAAGAATGCAAACCAAAACAAACAAACAAATGCACATGATGTATGCCTATCCTAATGCTGTTGATATCAATTGTTGGTTACATAGCCAGCCTGAAATGTCCTGGTAGCTAACCGTGAACAATCCCTCTGTACACGCATCCCCAAGCTCAAAAATTAACCATGGAAAGAATCCCAAGCTGACATGGGGGAGACAACACCCCAAGCTCAATAATATTAATATATGCGTGCCCATGGGAAAACTTGGGGAGTTAAAGTGCCCGGTCACATCTTACGTGCAGGGGGTCAACAAATGTCTCAATAATAATCAATTATATCTCATAAACATCATTTTCATTCTCAACAATAAGCTATAGCTCATCTCATCGTTCTTAATTAATTAACATCATCAATTATCTCATACATCATTCTCAATATGACATTACTCTCTTAATTGCCTCATATACTACTTTCATCATCTTTATCAAATCAATTACCATCTTCTCCAACCACATATTACCTTTTAAAAATCTTTCTTCATCTCTAAGATACCACCTTTTCCTAGCTTCATCTTATTACTAGACATACCACAAAGGTGTAGGGACTAAAAGAGTAAAAATAGAGGTTTAGAGGTTCAAAATTAAGCTTTAAAACACAAAATTCATATTTGCTGAAATAGGGGTCACGCGTATGCGTGGGAGTGCAATTTGCCCATCATGTGTACACATTACCTCGTCCGTGTACGCATGCATGCCAAACAGAAATGCCCATCAGCATATGGAGGGGTTTACGTACGCATCCATTGCAGATTAATCAAAAATGTCTAAGTCTGCAGAATTTTAGTTTTACATACCGAACTTTCGACGCGCATAACTTTCTCGTTTTAAAATATTTTTCATTCGTTCTTCAAACAACGTAAACTTCACAAACCGAATTTTTATATGAAATTAATTTGAAACAATTTGGTATTTCGGAAGCCGAGTTATGGCTCACCAAAGTTTGGCCAAAAATAAGTTTTTCACAAAAGTGCTCCAACCTCTATTTTCATCAATTCACCATTCAATATCAACTTCCTATACTCAAAATCAGCACCAACACGTACAAAACAATAGCAACACCACTTTACACCTATCCATCATCCATCATACCTCAATTTTAAACAATTTTGATACATGAATTTCACGATTATATCAATAAGTTCATCAACACTTCATCAGCTATACATATTCCTTATTATCACTTTGACAATCACCATTAAGCCATCATTTAGTATTCTATTTCCATTGTCAACACAAATCACCAAGCCAATACTCAACATATTTCAACAATTATCAATTATCATCAAGGGTACTAAGCACTTAACATTGTTCATGCATTAACACCTAACGCATGGTCATCTAGCCTAAGTTTCCACGACACCGTACATATTATATACCAGAAACCAAAACCATACCTTGGTCAATTTCCCAATAAACCCAGAACATCTCAAGTGTTCCTACACCACAAGTTTCCAAGATTCTAAAACCTCACTAACAAAACCCGGCCTCCAAAACTTGACCTCAAGCTTCCAAATCCTCAAATTGGCTCCATCCAACACTCAATTTCAATCTATTATCATAATTACCACTATGATCAAAATAGAGCTCACTAATTTAACAAATATACCAATGGTTTGAGGGTACTTACCTGACCCACAGCTCAAACGAGCTAAACCCGACAATACCCGCAAGTTAACTCGAACCGAAACACCGAAATCATACAAAATTCAACATAATTTCACATTGAATTTTGAAATTGGGGGAGAATTGAAAAGAAAAAAGTGGCTTCCTTACCTAATTAATTTCTAGGCTTTGTAGAGCTTGACGCTGCGTTCATGTGGCCGCAAACGATGCGGCAATCGGAGTTCCAGATCAAAAGTTATGTGGATTTGATTATGGAAGTGAGGGTTGTGTTTTTGGAGAGAGTTTTTCCCCTTTTCTTGCTGAGTTCCAGTGTTTCAGCATGCATGAGGAGAGAGAAATGAGCTAAGCTCATTTATTTAAGTGAGTGGGTTGGGCCCACGGTCCGATTTGGGCCCAATTCGATCAGTTCAGCCCAATCTTAGGCCAATATCTTTAAAATTAGTGTCAAAATTCTTGTTTTAATTAGCTCTTTCACATTAAACTATACAATTTCATTTTCTAATTTGTTAAAATAAAATTAATTTACTTGTTAATTATTTACTAATCTTTCGAATTTTACATTCTACCCCCATAACATAAATTTTCGCCCTAAAAAATTCTGGTTATTGAAGAAAACGGTTGGAAATACTCTCCTTGACCTCAACTCCTAGTTCGTATCCAAGTTTAATATTACGTCCAATTTTTCAAGTCCTAAACTTCCCAACATTGTTATGTAATCTAAATGAAAGCGGGGTCCCAGCTCCAAACAGAACAAATCCGTTCTACGTATCCGGTATCACACTTACCTCGATCCTGTCGTGGCCAACCCATACCTATGGCTCTTTCTCGCGGACAATCCCTAGATATGTGCCCTGGTACCCCACATCGAAAACACATCCCCAGTCCGGCCCTGTGTGGCTCATCTGGAGCAGTCTCACCACAGCCTTCCAGTAACGATGCCCACTTCATGGAGCAATCTTCCACGAACTGGCTCTTCTTAACCAACTCAGTGAAACTCGTAAGCCTTTGTGGATATACGTAGTCGAAGATGTCTCTCTTAAGTCCTCTTTCGTACTGAGCACATATCCACTCTTCAAAATTGGCTAGATTTCCTTAACAAGCTTTTGAGAAACGACACAGGTTATTGAATTCCCAGGTATACTCAGCAACAGACATATCTTTTTGCTTCAGCTGTGTTAGCTCAAACTCCTTTGCAGTGCGGATTGCATGCAAGAAATATTTCTCGTAAAATTCTGTCTTAAATCTGTTCCAAGGGATATCTGTTAACTCCACCTGCAAGGTATTACATAGTTCCTGCCACTAATTCTGAGCATCTCCTTCCAACATATAAGTCACTATCTCCACTGACTATACTTCAGGAACATGCTGAGTGTACAAAAACCTCTCCACGTCTCAAAACTACTGATCAGGCTCCAAAGCATTGACGTTTCCGTTAAATCGAGGTGCACCACTCTTAAGGAAGTCAGTAAGGGTCATAGACCTATAGTATCGACCTACGTTACTTGTACCAGCACCAGAGTTTCCATCTCGACGTCCTTACACAGGCTCAACCACGAGATTTCCTCTTCGAGTACCTCGCCTGGATCCGTGAGACGCCATTGGGTCCCTGTTCACACTAAACAATTGATATTAAGGTGATCAATCTCAATATCTCAAGTTTAGTGCCCCAGAGCCCCAAATGCATGCTCACAAACTTTATGCTATGTATATCAGTTAGATATCCTAAATAGCACATAAACATGACTCAGAGTATGCTCAGAAGCATAGTCAGTCCATTCCCCAGGCTCAACAGGAACGAATTGCTCTGACACCATAAGGTAACACCCTACAACACAGAGATGTAAAACAAAGGTGGCGAGGCGCTACGACCTCTAAAATAAAATATATACGTGTAATAATTGGAAGAATATAATATACGAGTAACCTTAAAGAAAATAGCTAAAGCAAAATCACAAAATTAAAAGTGCAATGCTCAGGATACAAGGTTACTTGCGTATGAAGAAAGCTAAGGTGCATAAACATATATATATATAAATATATATACAGAAAACAAGAGTAGAGGGTCAAGAGTACAGAATATCAAGCTCCTAACACAGCTTGCGAAGCTAAGGCTGGCCGGAGAATATTTATATATATATATACAAAACCCATAGCTCAAAATACACAAAAGAGGTCCTAGTTCTCCATACATCTCTAAGAGGTACAAAAGTAAAACAAGTTGTTAGGAGAGTTATATACATATAGTCATATATAAAAGTACAAAAAAAGTCCCAAAATAATTCACTTCGCTGTAGGACTCCAGACGCCTAGCGAGGTGCCTCTCGACTTGCATATGAAAAACAACAATAACGTATGAAATGAGAACCGGGGGTTCTCAGTATGGTTATGGAGCCCACATATATAATAAATCAGGCCCTGGGAAAGCCAAAGGGAATCCTAGAACTCCAACACTCAGATTATAAAACTTAGAGACTTAAAATAATATCCATAAACAAGGGTGGTTTCTTAAGGATTCTAAACTTAACCAAAACCTTAACCTAATCCTCCATCATCCTCTTTCCTCCAAAACCTCCATCTTCACTGGAATCACACAAACAAGCAAGGAGACAAAGAAAACATAGGTAGTTTACAGATATAGCAAACAGAATACATAGCAGTTAAACATGAACATCAATTAGGCAAATCCAATAATGCAAACCAAATCAAACAAGCAAATGCACATGATGTATGAATGTCCTATGGTTGTTGATACCAACTGTCGGTTACATAGGCAGCCCGACATGTCCTGGTAGCTAACTGTGGACAGTCCCTCTGTATGCGCATCCCTAAAATAAGAAATTAACCATGGGAAGAATCCCAAGCTGACATGGGGGAGACAACACCCCAAGCGCAATAATATCCATGGAAAGAATCCCAAGCTGACATGGGGAAGACAACACCACATGCTCAATAATATTCATATATGCATGCCCATGGGAAAACTCGGGGAGTTAAAGTGCCCGATCACATCTTACGTACAGTGGGTCAACAAATGTCTCAATAATAATCAATTATATCTCATAAATATCATTTTCATTCTCAATAATAAGCCATAGTTCATCTCATCGTTCACAATTAATTAACATCATCAATTATCTCATACATCATTTTCAAAATGACATTACTCTCTTAATTGCCTCATATACCACTTTCATCATCTTTATCAAATCAAGTACCATTTTTTCCAACCACATATTACCTTTTAAAAATCTTTCTTCATCTCTAAGTTACCACATTTTCCTAGCTCCATCTTATTACTAGACATACCACTAAGGTGTAGAGGCTAAAAGAGTAAAAGTAGAGGTTTTAGAGGTTCAAAATTAAGCTTTAAAACACAAAATTCATATTTGCTGAAACAGGGGTCACACGTATGTATTACCTCATCTGTGTACGCATGCATGCTGAACAGAAACGCCCATCCGCATATGGAGGAGTTTGCGTACGCATGCATTGCAAATTAGTCAAAAATGGCTAAGTCTGCAGAATTTTAGTTTTACATACCGAACTTCCGACGTGCATAAGTTTCTCGTTTTAATACATTTTTCATTCATTCTTTGAATGGCGTAAACTTCATGAACCGAATTTTTATATGAAACAAATTTGAAATAGATTGGGGGATCAGGAAGCCGAGTTATGGCTCGTCGAAGTTTGGCTAAAAATTAGTTTTTTACAAAAATGCTCCAACCTTTATTTTCATCAATTCACCATTCAATATGAACTTACTATACTCAAAATCAGCACCAACACATACAAAATCACAGCAACACGACTCTACACCCATCCAACATCCATCATACTTCAATTTTAAACAATTCTGATACATGAATTTCGCGATTATATCAACAAGTTCATCAACACTTCATCACCTATACATATTCCTTATTATCACTTTGACAATCATCATTAAACCATCATTTAGCATTGTATTTCCATTGTCAACACAAATCACCAAGCCAATACTCAACATATTTCAACAATTATCAATTATCAACAAGGGTACTAAGTACTTAACATTCTTCATGCATTCACACCTAACACATGGTCATCTAGCCTAAGTTTTCATGATACCGTACATATTATATACGAGAAACCAAAACCATACCTTGGCCGATTTTCCAATAAACCCGGAACACCTCAAGCATTTTCTCACCACAAGTTTCCAAGATTCCAATACCTCACCAACAAAACCCGGCCTCCGAAACTTGACCTCAAGCTTTCAAATCCTCAAATTGGCTCCATCCATCACTCAATTTCAATTTATTATCATAATTACCACTATAATAAAAATAGATCTCACTAATTTAACATATATACCAAGGATTTGAGGGTGTTTACCTGACCCATAGCTCAAACGAGATAAACCCGATAATACCCGCAAGTTAACTCGAACCTAAACACTAAAATCATGCAAAATTTAACATAATTTCACATTGAGTTTCGAAATTGGGGAAGAGAGAATTGAAAAGAAAATCGTGGCTTTCTTACCAAATTAAGTTCTGGGCTTTGTAGAGCTCAACGCTGTGGTTGCATGGCCACAATTAGTGCGGCGATCGGAGCTCTGGATCAAAAGTTATGTGGATTTGATTATGGAAGTGAGGGTTGTGTTTTTGGAGAGAGTCTTTCCCCTTTCCTTGCTGAGTTCCAGCATTTTAGCATGCATGAGGAGAGAGAAATGAGCTAAGATCATTTATTTAGGTGAGTGGGTTAGGCCCAGTTCGACCGGTTCGACCCAATCTTGGGCCAAATTCTTTAAAATTAGTGTCAAAATTATTGTTTTAATTAGCTCTTTCACATTAAACTATAAAATTTCATTTTCTAATTTGTTAAAATAAAACTAATTTATTTGTTAATTATTTACTAATCTTTCAAGTTTTATAGCTCTCCCCTTGTCCCTTCCTGAATTTGGCCTCAAATCACTTCAGAATTGAGTTAGATTTGGGCTTAGATGAGCTCAGGAATCCCCCAGCATGTTCCTTTAATGAGGTCATGTGACAAGTGACACGTGACATGCGTACGCCTGGCCTGGCGAATTTCCTTCCTTACACGTACGTGTGGCTTTAAATCCACAAAATCCTTATTTTTCATGAATTCTCTATCTTGCATGCTTTTTCTTCACTTTTTTGATCAAATCCTTGCCTCTTAAACCTGAAATCATGACGATTAGATTTCTACAAATAAATTCCCGTTGTAAGTATAGTTTCTAAACCAACAGAGAATCCTTTCGTACAAAAGTTTGGTTGTCACAAGTAACAAAATCCAATAAAATTTATAACCGAAGTATTTAAACCTCGGGTCGTCTCTCAAGGAATTGCAGGGAAGTATGATTTATTATTGGTTATGGAAAAAGGTATGTTTTTGGGTTTTTGAAATAGGGAACAAGTAAGTTAAATGACAAGAAAAATAAATTAATAATTAGAAAAACTCTTGGCAAGGTATAAGAACTGGAAATCCCATCCTAGTTATCCTTATCAGGTGTGATGAGAATTGTTTAGTGCTCCCACTTAGTTAAACCTTACTGAATAAAGGAAAGTCAAGTGGACTAATGGTGCACGAAATCGTGATCGTTCATTCCTTGGTAACGGCGCTAAAAACTTAATACGCATGTTCATAATCTTAGTTCTTTGTCACAACTTCGCACAACTAACCAGCAAGTGCACTGGGTCGTCCAAGTAATAAACCTTACATGAGTAAGGGTCGATCCCAGGGAGATTGTCGGCTTGAAGCAAGCTATGGTCATCTTGCAAATCTCAGTCATGAAGATTCATATGGTTATGGATATTTGATAATTAAAATATAATTAAAATATAAAACAGGATAGAGATACTTATGTAATTCATTGGTGAGAATTTCAAATAAGCGTATGGAGATACTTTTGTTCCTTCTGAATCTCTGCTTTCCTGCTGTCTTCATCCAATCATTCCTACTCTTTTCCATGGCAAGCTTTTATGTAGGGCATCACCGTTGTCAATGGCTAAATCCCGTCCTCTCAGTGAAAATGGTCCAAAATGCACTGTCACCGCACGGCTAATCATCTGTCGGTTCTTGATCATACTAGAATAGGATTCAGTAATCCTTTTGTGTCTGTCACTACGACCAGCATTCGCGAGTTTGAAGCTCGTCACAGCCATCCCTTCCCAGATCCTACTCGGAATACCACAGACAAGGTTTAGACTTTCCGGATCTCAAGAATGGACGCCAATAATTCTAGCCTATACCATGAAGACTCTGATCTCACGATTAGGAGGCTAAGAGATATGCATTCAAGCTTGTTTGCATGTAGAACGGAAGTGTTTGTCAGGCATGCATTCATAAGTGAGAATGATGATGAGCGTCACATAATCATCACATTTCTCATGTTTTTGTGTGAGAATGAGTATCTTAGAGAAGAAATAGGCTTGAGTTGAATAGAAAAACAATAGTACTTTGCATTAATTCATGAGAAACAGCAGAGCTCCACAGCTTAATCTATGGTTTGTAGAAACTCTACCGTTGAAAATACATAAGAAAAAGGTCTAGGCATGGCCGAATGGCTAGCCTCCCTAAACGTGTACAAAATGATCTAAAGATTCCTAGATTCCAAGAAGTAAAAACAATAGTAAAAAGTTCTATTTATACTAAACTAGTTACTACGGTTTACAGAGATAAGTAAATGATGTAGAAATCCACTTCCGGGCCCACTTGGTGTGTGCTTGGGCTGAGCATTGAAGCTTTCACGTGTAGAGGTCTTCCTTGGAGTTAAACGCCAGTTTGTAACCTGTTTCTGGCGTTTAACTCTGCTTTGCAACCTGTTTCTGGCGTTTAACTCCAGAATAGGGCAGAAAGCTGGCGTTGAACGCCAGTTTGCGTCGTCTAAACTCGAGCAAAGTATGAACTATTATATATTGCTGGAAAGCCCTGGATGTGTACTTTCCAACGCAATTGAGAGCGCGGCATTTGGACTCCTATAACTCCAGAAATTCCACTTTGAGTGTAGGGAGGTCAGAATCCAACAGCATCTGTAGTCCTTCTTCAGCCTCTGAATCTGATTTTTGCTCAAGTCCCTCAATTTCAGCCAGAAATTACCTGAAATCACAGAAAAATACACAAACTCATAGTAAAGTCCAGAAATGTGATTTTTATTTAAAAACTAATAAAAATATACTAAAAACTAACTAAATCATACTAAAAACTATCTAAAAATAATGCCAAAAAGCGTATAAATTATCCGCTCATCACAACACCAAACTTAAATTGTTGCTTGTCCCCAAGCAATTGAAAATCAAATAGGATAAAAAGAAGAGAATATACTATAACTTCCAAAATATCAATGAAACTTAGCTCCAATCAGATGAGCGGGACTAGTAGCTTTTTGCCTCTGAACAGTTTTGGCATCTCACTTTATCCTTTGAAGTTCAGAATAATTGGCATCTATAGGAACTCAAAATTCAGATAGTGTTATTGATACTCCTAGTTCAGTATGTTGATTCTTGAACACAGCTACTTTATGAGTCTTGGCCGTGGCCCTAAGCACTTTATTTTCCAGTATTACCACCGGATACATAAATGCCACAGACACATAACTGGGTGAACCTTTTCAGATTGTGACTCAGCTTTGCTAGAGTCCCTAATTAGAGGTGTCCAGGGTTCTTAATCACACTCTTCTTTTTTCTTTGGACATCGACTTTAACCGCTCAGTCTCAAGTTTTCACTTGACACCTTCACGCC
The DNA here is from genome assembly GCF_000816755.2 of Arachis ipaensis. Classification (NCBI taxonomy): domain Eukaryota; kingdom Viridiplantae; phylum Streptophyta; class Magnoliopsida; order Fabales; family Fabaceae; genus Arachis; species Arachis ipaensis. The sequence continues at coordinate 29,822,982 of NC_029792.2, forward strand.
ACAAGCACATGTTTAGGGACAGCTTGGTTAGCCGCTTAGGCCAGGATTTTATTCCTTTAGGCCCTCCTATCCACTGATACTCAAAGCCTTGGATCCTTTTTACCCTTGCCTTTTGGTTTAAAGAGCTTTTGGCTTTTTCTGCTTGCTTTTTCTTTTTTTTTTTTCCGCCATTTTTCTTTTCTCCTTTTCTTTTTCGCAAGCTTTTGTATTCACTACTTTTTCTTGCTTCAAGAATCATTTTTATGATTTTTCAGATCATCAAATAACATTTCTCCTTTTTCCTTATTCTTCAACAGCCAACAATTTTAACATTTATAAACAACAAATTCAAAAGACATATGCACTGTTCAAGCATTCATTCAGAAAATAAAAAGTATTGTCACCACATCAAAATAATTAAACTAATTTCAAGGATGAATTCGAAATTCATGTACTTCTTGTTCTTTTATAATTAAAACATTTTTCATTTAAGAGAGGTGATGGATTCATAGGACATTCATAGCTTTAAGACATGGACACTTAAACACTAATGATCATATAGTAAAGACACAAGCATAAATAAAACATAAGGCTCAAAAATCGAAAAATAGAAAAATAAGAACAAGGAGATTAAGGAACGGGTCCACCTTAGTGAGGGTGGCGTCTTCCTCTTCTTGAAGAACCAACGGTGCTCTTGAGCTCCTCTATGTCTCTTCCTTGTCTTTGTTGCTCTTTCCTCATAGATCTTTGATCTTCTCTAATCTCATGGAGAATGATAGAGTGCTCTTGGTGTTCCATCCTTAGTTGTCCCTAATAGTTGTGTGGAGGAAAATGTATCCCTTGAGGCATCTCAGGGATTTCTTGGTGAGGGAATTCCTCATGTTCTTGTTGAGGTCCATGATCTCTTATTTGATCCATCCTTTACTTAGTGATGGGCTTGCCCTCTTCAATGAGGATGCCTCCCTCTATGTCAATTCCAGCCGAATTGCAGAGGAGGCAAACGAGGTGAGGAAAGGCCAACCTTGCCAAAGTGGAGGACTTGTCAGCCACCTTGTAGAGTTCTTGAGGTATAATCTCATGAACTTCCACTTCCTCCCGAATCATGATACTATGGATCATGATGGCCCGGTCTACAGTAACTTCAGACCGGTTGCTAGTAGGAATAATTGAGCGTTGGATGAACTCCAACCATCCTCTAGCTACAGGCTTAAGGTCCGGTCTTCTCAATTGAACTGGCTTGCCTCTTGAGTCAACTTTCCACTGAGCTCCTTCCACACATATGTCCATGAGGACTTGGTCCAACCTTTGATCAAAGTTGACCCTTCTAGTGTAGGGGCGTGCATTTTCTTGCATCATTGGCAAGTTGAACGCCAACCTTACATTTTCCGGACTGAAATCTAAGTAATTCCCTCGAACCATGGTAAGCCAATTCTTTGGATTCGGGTTCATACTTTGATTATGGTTCCTAGTGATCCATGTGTTTGCATAGAACTCTTGAATCATTAAGATCCTGACTTGTTGAATAGGATTAGAGAAAACTTCCCATCCTCTTCTTCTAATCTCTTGTCAGATCTCCGGATATTCGCTCTTTTTGAGCTTAAAAGTGACCTCAGGGATCACCTTTTTCTTGGCCACAACTTCATAGAAGTGGTCTTGATGGACCTTTGAGATGAATCTCTCCATCTCCCATGACTCAGATGTGGAAGCAGTTGCCTTCCCTTTCCTCTTTCTTGAGGTTTCTCTGGCCTTAGGTGCCATTAATGGTTATGGAAAAACAAAAAGCAATGCTTTTACCACACCAAACTTAAAAGGTTTGCTCGTCCCTGAGTAAAAGAAGAAAGGAAGTAGTAGAAGAAGAAGAAAATGGAGGAGTTGGAGGGAGAAGGTGTATTCGGCCAAGGGGGAGGAGTGGTGGTTGTAATGTGTGAAAATAGAGTAGTGTTGAGGGGTTTATATAGGGGTGGGGGGAGGGTAGGTTTCAGCCATTAGGGTTGGGTTTGGGAGGGAAAAGAATTTCAATTTTGGAGGTAGGTGGGATTTATGGGGAAAAGTGGATGGATGTGAGTGGTTAAGGGTATTTGGGGAAGAGGTATGGAGGTGATTGGTGAAGGGTATTTGGGGAAAAGAGTTATGAAAAGGTGTGAAGAGGAGAGAAGAAGAGGTGGGATAGGTGGGGATCCTGTGGGGTCCACAGATCCAGTGGGGTCATGGACTTAGCATCCCTACTCCAATTAGGCGTGCAAAACGCCCTTGGAATGCATGTCTGGCGTTAAACGCCAGCTTGCTGCTTGTTTCTGGCGTTTAATGCCAATTTCATACTCTGTTCTGGCATTAAACGCCAGTCTGGTGCTTGTTTCTGGCGTTTAACGCCAGCTTGATGCTTCTTACTGGCGTTTAAATGCCAGTAAGCTCTTCTTCTAGGGTGAGCTGTTTTTAATGATGTTTTTCATTTTGTTTTTGATTTTGCAGTTGTTTTTGTGACTTCACATGGTCATCAACCTAAGAAAAACATAGAATAGCATTGGAAAATAAATAGATATAGTTAAATAACATTGGGTTGCCTCCCAACAAGTGCTTCTTTAAAGTCAATAGCTTGATAGTGAGCTCTCATGGAGCCTCACAGATGATCAGAGCATTGTTGGGACCTCCCAACATCAAACTTAGAGTTTGAATGTGGGGGTTCAACACCAAACTTAGAGTTTGGTTGTGGCCTCCCAACACCAAACTTAGAGTTTGACTGTGGGGGCTTTGGTTGACTCTGCAGTGAGAGAAGATTTTCATGCTTCTTCTCCATAGTTACAGAAGGAGATCCTTGATTTTTAAATACAAGGTTGTCCTCATTCAGTTGAAGGGCTAAGTCTCCTCTGTCCACATCAATTACAGCTTTTGCTGTGGCTAGGAAGGGTCTTCCAAGGATGATGGATTCATCCTCATCCTTCCCAGTGTCTAGGATTATGAAATCAGCAGGGATGTAAGGGCCTTCAACCTTTACTAACAAGTCCTTTACTAATCCATAAGCCTGTTTCATTGATTTATCTGCCATCTCTAGTGAGATTCTTGCAGCTTGTACCTCAAAGATTCCCAGTTTCTCCATTACAGAGAGTGGCATGAGGTTTATCCCTGACCCAAGGTCACACAGAGCCTTTTCAAAGGTCATGGTGCCTATGGTACAAGGTATGAAGAACTTCCGGGATCTGATTTCTTCTAAGGCAATGTCTGCCTTATCAATTTACTGAGTTCATTGGTGAACAAGGGGGTTCATCCTCCTAAGTATCATTACCAAATAAATTGGTATTCAACTTCATGATGGATCCTAGGTATTTAGCAACCTGCTCTTCAAGATGTCTTCATCCTCTTCAGAGGAAGAATAGTCATCAGAGCTCATGAATGATAAAAGGAGGTTCAATGGAATCTCTATAGTCTCTAGATGAGCCTCAGATTCCTGTGGTTCCTCAAAGGAAAACTCCTTATTGGTCAGTGAACGTCCCAGGAGGTCTTCCTCACTAGGATTCACGTCCTTCTCCTCCTCTCTGGGTTCGGCCACACCAAGTAAGGTTATGGCCTTGCACTCTCTTTTTGGATTCTCTTCTGTATTGCTTGGGAGAGTACTAGGAGGAGTTTCAGTGACTCTTTTACTCAACTGGCCTACTTGTGCCTCCAAATTTATGATGGAGGACCTTGTTTTATTCATGAAACTTAGAGTGGCCTTAGATAGATCAGAGACTATATTTGCTAAGATAGATGGATTCTGCTCAGAATTCTCTGTCTGTTGCTGAGAGGATGATGGAAAAGGCTTGCTATTGCTAAACCTGTTTCTTCCACCATTATTAAAGCTTTGTTGAGGCTTTTGTTGATTCTTCCATGAGAAATTTGGATGATTTCTCCATGAGGGATTATAGGTGTTTCCATAGGGTTCACCCACGTAATTCACCTCTGCTATTGCAGGGTTCTCAGGATCATAAGCTTCTTCTTCAGAAGATGCCTCTTTAGTACTGTCGGATGCGGTTTGCAATCTATTCAGACTCTGAGAAATCATATTGACTTGCTGAGTCAATATTTTATTCTGAGCCAATATGGCATTCAGAGTATCAATTTCAAGAACTCCCTTCCTTTGAGGCATCCCATTACTCACATGATTCCTTTCAGAAGTGTACATGAACTGGTTATTTGCAACCATGTCAATAAGTTCCTGAGTTTTTGCAGGCATTTTCTTTAGGTGAATGGATCTACCTACAGAATGGTCCAATGACATCTTAGATAATTCAGACAGACCATCATAGAATATATCCAGGATGGTCCATTCTAAAAGCACGTCAGAAGGACACTTTTTGGTCAGTTGCTTGTATCTCTCCCAAGCTTCATAGAGGGATTCACCTTCTTTCTGTTTGAAGGTTTGAACATCCACTCTAAGCTTGCTAAGCTTTTGAGGAGGAAAGAACTTGGCTAAGAAAGCCGTGACCAGCTTATCCCAAGAGTTCAGGCTATCTTTAGGTTGAGAGTCCAACCATATTCTAGCTCTGTCTCTTACAGCAAACGGGAAAAGCATAAGCCTGTAGACCTCGGGATCAACCCCATTGGTCTTAACAATATCACAGATTTGCAAGAATTCAGTTAAGAACTGAAAAGGATCTTCTGATGAAAGTCCATAAAACTTGCAATTCTGTTGCATCAGAGAAACTAATTGAGGCTTTAGCTCAAAATTGTTTGCTCCAACGGCAGGGATTGAGATGCTTCTTCCATGTAAGTTGGAATTTGGTGCAGTAAAGTCACCAAGCATCTTCCTTGCATTGTTATTATTTTTGGCCATGTCTCCTTCTTTTTCGAAAATTTCTGTCAGATTTTCTCCAGAGAGTTGTGCTTTAGCTTCCCTTAGCTTCCTCTTCAGAGTCCTTTCAGGTTCAGGATTAGCTTCAACAAGAATGTTCTTATCCTTGTTCCTGCTCATATGAAAAAGAAGAGAACACAAAAGAAAATACGGAATCCTCTATGTCACAGTATAGAGATTCCTTTTATGAGTATAAGAATAGAAGAATGGGAGAAGGAAAAGATAAGAATTCAAACACAGAGGAGAAGAGTGGGTTCGAATTTTTGAGTGAAAGAGAAGTGTTAGTAGATAAATAAGTAATTAGAAGGAGATGAGAGAGGGAAGAATTAAAAAATTAAACAAAATAAAATAAAAATACTTTTGTTTTTAATTTAAAATTAAAGTTAAAATTCAAAAATAAACTAAAAATAAAATAAATTAAATTAAAATTTAAAACAATTAGTTAATTAATAAGGAATTTTGAAAAAGAGGTTAGTGATTTTCGAAAATTAGAGAGAGAGAATTAGTTAGGTAGTTTTGAAAAAGATAAGAATCAAACAAAAAGATAGGATTAATTGAAAAGGATTTGAAAATCAATTTTGAAAAGATAAGAAGTTAGAAAAGATTTTGAAATTGATTTTAAAAAAAGATGTGATTGAAATTTATTTTGAAAAAGATTTGAAAAAGAAATTTAAAAAAATTTGATTTTGAAAATTAAAGTTGATTACTTGACTAACTAGAAACTAAAAAGATATGATTCTAGAGTTTAAAGATTGAACCTTTCTTATTAGGCAAGTAACAAACTTAAAATTTTTGAATCAATCACATTAATTGTTAGCATTAATTTTGGAAAAATGAAATAGAAATAAGAAAAAGTTTTTGAAAATAAATTTTGAAAATTTCAAAATTATGAAAGAAATATTGAAAAATATTTTATTTTTGAAAAAGATTTGAAAAAGATAGAATTTTTAAATTGAAAATTTGATTTGACTCATAAAAAACAATTAAATTTAAAAAACTTTTTGACTAAATCAAACCAAATTTTCGAAAATTTATGAGAGAATAAGGGAAAAATATTTCTTTGATTTTTGAATTTTTAATGAAGAGAGAGAAAAATAACAAAAAGACTCAAAACATGAAAATTATGAATCAAAACACATGATGCATGCAAGAACACTTTAAATGTCAAGATGAACACCAACAACACTTTGAATGTCAAGATGAACACCAAGAACTTATTTTTGAAAATTTTTAAGAAAAGAAAAACATACAAGACACCAAACTTAGAAATTTTCAAACTTTAGACACTAACAAATTGAAAATGCATATGAAAAACAAGAAGAGACACAAAACAAGAAAAATTAAAGATCAAACATAGAAAATCATCAAGAACAACTTGAAGATCATGAAGAACACATGCATGAGTCTTCTAAAGAAAAATTAAAAGCATGCAATTGACACTAAACTTACAATTTGACACTAGACTCAAACAAGAAACATAAAATTATTTTTGGTTTTCATGATTTTATTAAATTTTTTTTTTGGATTTTTCAAAAATTATTTGGAAAAAGAAAAATAAGGATTTCAAAATTTTTAATGAGAATTCCAGGAATCATGCAATGTTAGTCTAAAGCTCCGGTCCAGGAATTAGACATGGCTTACTAGCCAGCCAAGCTTTCAGTGAAAGCTCCGGTCCAAAACACTAGACATGGCCAATGGCCAGCCAAGCTTTAGCATACATAGTTCAAGCATGTGAAGAGGAAGCCTCAGTCCAAAAGAATTTAGACATGGCTTTACAGCCAGCCAGGATTCAACATATCCCATGAAATTCTAGAATTCCTTCTTAAAAATTCTGAAGAACATAAATTAATTTTTTTTTTGAATTTTTTTTTTGAAAATTTTTCGAAAATTAGAAATAGTAAAAACAAAAAGCTTAAAATTAAAATTACCTAATCTGAGCAACAAGATGAACCGTCAGTTGTCCAAACTCGAACAATCCCCGGCAACGGCACCAAAAACATGGTGCATGAAATCGTGATCATTCATTCCTTGGTAACGGCGCTAAAAACTTAATACGCACGTTCATAATCTTAATTCTTTGTCACAACTTTGCACAACAAACCAGCAAGTGCACTGGGTCGTCCAAGTAATAAACCTTACGTGAGTAAGGGTCGATCCCATGGAGATTGTCGGCTTGAAGCAAGCTATGGTCATTTTGCGAATCTCAGTCAGGCAAATTCATATGGTTATGGATATTTGATAATTAAAATATAATTAAAATATAAAACAGGATAGAGATACTTATGTAATTCATTGGTGAGAATTTCAGATAAGCGTATGGAGATGCTTTTGTTCCTTCTGAATCTTTGCTTCCTGCTGTCTTCATCCAATCATTCCTACTCCTTTCCATGGCAGGCTTTTATGTAGGGCATGACCGTTGTCAATGGCTACATCCCGTCCTCTCAGTGAAAATGGTCCAAAATGCGCTGTCACCGCACGGCTAATCATCTGTCGGTTCTCGATCATACTGGAATAGGATTCAGTAATCCTTTTGTGTCTGTCACTACGCCCAGCACTCGTGAGTTTGAAGCTCGTTACAGCCATCCCTTCCCAGATCCTACTCAGAATACCACAGGCAAGGTTTAGACTTTTCGGATCTCAAGAATGGTCGCCAATAATTCTAGCCTATACCACAAAGACTCTGATCTCACGATCAGGAGGCTAAGAGATATGCATTCAAGCTTGTTTGCATGTAGAACGGAAGTATTTGTCAGGCACGCGTTCATAAGTGAGAATGATGATGAGCGTCACATAATCATCACATTCATCATGTTTTTGTGTGCAAATGAGTATCTTAGAGAAGAAATAGGCTTGAGTTGAATAGAAAAACAATAGTACTTTGTATTAATTCATGAGGAATAGCAGAGCTCCACCCCTTAATCTATGGTGTGTAGAAACTCTACCGTTGAAAATACATAAGAACAAGGTCTAGGCATGGCCGAATGGCTAGACTCCCTAAACGTGTACAAAATGATCTAAAGATTCCTAGATTCCAAGATGTAAAAACAATAGTAAAAAGTTCTATTTATACTAAACTTGTTACTAGGGTTTACAGAGATAAGTAAATGATGTAGAAATCCACTTCCAGGCCCACTTGGTGTGTGCTTGGGCTGAGCATTAAAACTTTCACATGTAGAGATCTTCCTTGGGGTTAAACGCCAGTTTGTAACCTGTTTCTGGCGTTTAACTCTACTTTGCAACCTATTTCTGGCGTTTAACTCCAGAATAGGGCAGAAAGCTGGCGTTGAACGCCAGTTTGCGTCGTCTAAACTCGGGCAAAGTATGGACTATTACATATTTCAGGAAAGCCCTGGATGTCTACTTTCCAACTCAATTAAGAGCGCGCCATTTGGACTTCTGTAACTCCAGAAAATCTACTTTGAGTGCAGGGAGGTCAGAATCCAACAGCATCTGCAGTCCTTCTTCAGCCTCTGAATCTGATTTTTGCTCAAGTCTCTCAATTTCAGCCAGAAATTACCTAAAATCACAGAAAAACACACAAACTCAAAGTCCAGAAATGTGATTTTTATTTAAAAACTAATAAAAATATACCAAAAACTAACTAAATCATACTAAAAACTATCTAAAAACAATGCCAAAAAGCGTATATATTATCCGCTCATCACAACACTAAACTTAAATTGTTGCTTGTCCCCAAGCAACTGAAAATCAAATAGGATAAAAATAAGAGAATATACTATAAATTCCAAAATATCAATGAAACTTAGCTCCAATCAGATGAGCGGGACTAGTAGCTTTTTGCCTCTGAATAGTTTTGGCATCTCACTTTATCCCTTGAAGTTCAGAATGATTGGCATCTATAGGAACTCAGAATTCAGATAGTGTTATTGATTCTCCTAGTTCAGTATGTTGATTCTTGAACACAGCTACTTTATGAGTCTTGGCCGTGGCCCTAAGCACTTTGTTTTCCAGTATTACCACCGGATACATAAATGCCACAGACACATAACTGGGTGAACCTTTTCAGATTATCACTCAGCTTTGCTAGAGTCCCCAATTAGAGGTGTCCAGGGTGCTTAAGCACACTCTTCTTTTTGCTTTGGACCTCGACTTTAACCGCTCAGTCTCAAGTTTTCACTTGACAGCTTCACGCCACAAGCACATGGTTAGGGACAGCTTGGTTTAGCCGCTTAGGCCAGGATTTTATTCCTTTAGGCCCTCCTATCCACTGATGCTCAAAGCCTTGGATCCTTTTTACCCTTGCCTTTTGGTTTAAAGAGCTTTTGGCTTTTTCTGCTTGCTTTTTCTTTTTTTTTTTCACCATTTTTCTTTTCTTTTTTTTTCGCAAGCTTTTGTATTCACTGCTTTTTCTTGTTTCAAGAATCATTTTTATGATTTTTTAGATCATCAAATAACATTTCTCCTTTTTCCTTATTCTTCAAGAGCCAACAATTTTAACATTCATAAACAACAAATTCAAAAGACATTTGCACTGTTCAAGCATTCATTCAGAAAATAAAAAGTATTGTCACCACATCAAAATAATTAAACTAATTTCAAGGATGAATTCGAAATTCATGTACTTCTTGTTCTTTTGTAATTAAAACATTTTTCATTTAAGAGAGGTGATGGATTCATAGGACATTCATAGCTTTAAGACATGGACACTTAAACACTAATGATCATATAGTAAAGACACAAACATAAATAAAACATAAGGCTCAAAAACCGAAAAACAGGAAAATAAGAACAAGGAGATTAAGGAACGGGTCCACCTCAGTGAGGGTGGCGTCTTCCTCTTTTTGAAGAACAAATGGTGCTCTTGAGCTCCTCTATGTCTCTTCCTTGTCTTTATTGCTCTTCCCTCATAGCTCTTTGATCTTCTTTAATCTCATGGAGAATGATGGAGTGCTCTTGGTGTTCCATCCTTAGTTGTCCCCAATAGTTGTGTGGAGGAAAATGTATCCCTTGAGGCATCTCAGGGATTTCTTGGTGAAGGAATTCCTCATGCTCTTGTTGAGGTCCATGATCTCTTGTTTGCTCCATCCTTTTCTTAGTGATGGGCTTGTCCTCTTCAATGAGGATGTCTCCCTCTATGTCAATTCCAGCCAAATTGCAGAGGTGGCAAATGAGGTGAGAAAAGGCTAACCTTACCAAAGTGGAGGACTTGTCAGCCACCTTGTAGAGTTCTTGAGGTATAATCTCATGAACTTCCACTTCCTCCCCAATCATGATACTATGGATCATGATGGCCCGGTCTACAGTAACTTCAGACCGGTTGCTAGTAGGAATAATTGAGCGTTGGATGAACTCCAACCATCCTCTAGCTACAGGCTTAAGGTCCGGTCTTCTCAATTGAACTGGCTTGCCTCTTGAGTCAACTTTCCACTGAGCTCCTTCCACACATATGTCCATGAGGACTTGGTCCAACCTTTGATCAAAGTTGACCCTTCTAGTGTAGGGGCGTGCATTTTCTTGCATCATTGGCAAGTTGAACGCCAACCTTACATTTTCCGAACTGAAATCTAAGTATTTCCCCCAAACCATGGTAAGCCAATTCTTTGGATTCGGGTTCATACTTTGATCATGGTTCCTACTGATCCATGAGTTTGCATAGAACTCTTGAATCATTAAGATCACAACTTGTTGAATAGGATTAGAGAGAACTTTCCATCCTCTTCTTCTAATCTCTTGTCGGATCTCCGGATATTCGCTCTTTTTGAGCTTAAAAGGGACCTCAGGGATCACCTTTTTCTTGGCCACAACTTCATAGAAGTGGTCTTGATAGACCTTTGAGATGAATCTCTCCATCTCCCATGACTCAGAGGTGGAAGCAATTGCCTTCCCTTTCCTCTTTCTTAAGGTTTCTCTGGCCTTAGGTGCCATTAATGGTTATGGAAAAATAAAAAGCAATGCTTTTACCACACCAAACTTAAAAGGTTTGCTCGTCCCCGAGCAAAAGAAGAAAGAAAGTAGTAGAAGAAGAAGAAAATAGAGGAGATGGAGGGAGAAGGTGTATTCGGCCAATGGGGAGGAGTGGTGGTTGTAATGTGTGAAAATGGAGTAGTGTTGAGGGGTTTATATAGGGGTGGGAGGGAGGGTAGGTTTCAGCCATTAGGGTTGGGTTTGGGAGGGAAAAAATTTCAATTTTGGAGGTAGGTGGGGTTTATGGGGAAGAGTGGATGGATGTGAGTGGTTAAGGGTATTTGGGGAAGAGGTATGGAGGTGATTGGTGAAGGGTATTTGGGGAAAAGAGTTATGAAAAGGTGTGAAAAGGAGAGAAGAAGAGGTGGGGTAGGTGGGGATCCTGTGGGGTCCACAGATCCAGTGGGGTCAAGGACTTAGCATCCCTGCTCCAATTAGGTGTGCAAAACACCCTTAGAATGCATGTCTGGCGTTAAACGCCAGCTTGCTGCTTGTTTCTGGTGTTTAACGCCAATTCTATGCTCTGTTCTGGCGTTAAACGCCAATCTGGTGCTTGTTTCTGGCATTTAAATGCCAGTAAGCACTTCCTCCAAGGTGAGCTGTTTTTAACGCTGTTTTTTATTCTGTTTTTGATTTTTTAGTTGTTTTTGTGACTTCACATGGTCATCAACCTAAGGAAAACATAGAATAGCAATGGAAAATAAACAGATATAGTTAAATAACATTGGGTTGCCTCCCAACAAGCGCTTCTTTAAAGTCAATAGCTTGACAGTGAGCTCTCATGGAGCCTCACAGATGATTAGAGAATTGTTGGGACCTCCCAACATCAAACTTAGAGTTTGAATGTGGGGGTTCAACACCAAACTTAGAGTTTGGTTGTGGCCTCCCAACACCAAACTTAGAGTTTGACTGTGGGGGCTTTGGTTGACTCTGCAGTGAGAGAAGCTTTTCATGCTTCCTCTCCATGGTTACAGAAGGAGATCCTTGAGTTTTAAACACAAGGTTGTCCTCATTCAGTTGAAGGACTAATTCTCCTCTGTCCACATCAATCACAGCTTTTGCTGTGGCTAGAAAGGGTCTTCAAAGGATGATGGATTCATCCTCATCCTTCCCAGTGTCTAGGATTATGAAATCAGCAGGGATGTAAGGGCCTTCAACCTTTACTAACAAGTCCGCTACTAATCTATAAGCCTGTTTCATTGATTTGTCTGCCATCTCTAGTGAGATTCTTGCAGCTTGTACCTCAAAGATTCCCAGTTTCTCCATTATAGAGAGTGGCATGAGGTTTATCCCTGACCCAAGGTCACACAGAGCCTTTTCAAAGGTCATGGTGCCTATGGTACAAGGTATGAAGAACTTTTTGGGATCCGATTTCTTCTGAGGCAATGTCTGCCTTATCAATTCCCTGAGTTCATTTGTGAACAAGGGGGTTCATCCTCCCAAGTATCATTACCAAATAAATTGGCATTCAACTTCATGATGGCTCCTAGATATTTAGCAACCTACTCTTCAATGATGTGTTCATCCTCTTCAGAGGTTGAATAGTCATCAGAGCTCATGAATGGTAAAAGGAGGTTCAATGGAATCTCTATGGTCTCTAGATGAGCCTCAGATTCCTGTGGTTCCTAAAAGGGAAACTCCTTATTGGTCAGTAAACGTTCCAGGAGGTCTTCCTCACTAGGATTCACGTCTTTCTCCTCCTCTCTGGGTTCGGCCACACCAAGTAAGGTTATGGCCTTGCACTCTCTTTTTTGATTCTCTTCTGTATTGCTTGGGAGAGTACTAGGAAGAGTTTCAGTGACTCTTTTACTCTGTTGGCCTACTTATGCCACTAAATTTCTGATGGTGGACCTTGTTTCATTCATGAAACTTAGAGTGGCCTTAGATAGATCAGAGACTATATTTGCTAAGTTAGATGGATTCTGCTCAGAATTCTCTGTTTGTTGCTGAGAGGATGATGGAAAAGGCTTGCTATTGCTAAACCTGTTTCTTCCACCATTATTAAAGCCTTGTTGAGGCTTTTGTTGATCCTTCCATGAGAAATTTGGATGATTTCTCCATGAGGGATTATAAGTGTTTCCATAAGGTTCAACCATGTAATTCACCTATGCTATTGCAGGGTTCTCAGGATCATAAGCTTCTTCTTCAGAAGATGCCTCTTTAGTACTGTCGGATGCGATTTGAAATCCATTCAGACTCTGAGAAATCATATTGACTTGCTAAGTCAATATTTTATTCTGAGCCAATATGGCATTCAGAGTATCAATTTCAAGAACTCCCTTCCTCTGAGGTGTCCCATTACTCACAGGATTCCTTTCAGAAGTGAACATAAACTGGTTATTTGCAACCATGTCAATGAGTTTCTGAGCTTCTGCAGGAGTTTTCTTTAGGTGAATCGATCCACCTGCAGAATGGTCCAATGACATCTTAGATAATTCAGACAGACCATTATAGAATATATCCAGGATGGTCCATTCTGAAAGCACGTCAGAAGGACACTTTTTGGTCAGTTGCTTGTATCTCTCCCAAGCTTCATAGAGGGATTCACCTTTTTTCTGTTTGAAGGTTTAAACATCCACTCTAAGCTTGCTAAGCTTTTGAGGAGGAAAGAACTTGGCTAAGAAAGCCGTGACCAGCTTATCCCAAGAGTTCAGGTTATCTTTAGGTTGAGAGTCTAACCATATTCTAGCTCTGTCTCTTACAGCAACCGGGAAAAGCATAAGCCTGTAGACCTCGAAATCAACCCCATTGGTCTTAACAATATCACAGATTTTCAGGAATTCAGTTAAGAACTGAAAAGGATCTTCTGATGGAAGTCCATGAAACTTGCAATTCTGTTGCATCAGAGAAACTAATTGAGGCTTTAGCTCAAAATTGTTTACCCCAATGGCAGGGATTGAGATGCTTCTTCCATGTAAGTTGGAATTTGGTGCAGTAAAGTCACCAAGCATCTTCCTTGCATTGTTATTATTTTTGGCCATGTCTCCTTCTTTTTCAAAAATTTCTGTCAGATTTTCTCCAAAGAGTTGTGCTTTAGCTTCCCTTAGCTTCCTCTTCAGAGTCCTTTCAGGTTCAGGATCAACTTCAACAAGAATGTTATTATCCTTGTTCCTGCTCATATGAAAAAGAAGAGATCACAAAAGAAAATATGGAATCCTCTATGTCACAGTATAGAGATTCCTTTTATGAGTATAAGAATAGAAGAATGGGAGAAGGAAAAGATAAGAATTCGAACACAGAGGAGAAGAGTGGGTTCAAATTTTTGAGTGAAATAGAAGTGTTAGTAGATAAATAAATAATTAGAAGGAGATGAGAGAGGGAAGAATTCAAAAATTAATCAAAATAAAATAAAAATACTTTTGTTTTTAATTTAAAATTAAAGTTAAATTCAAAAATAAACTAAAAATGAAATGAAATTAAATTAAAATTTAAAACAATTAGTTAATTAAAAATAAATTTTGAAAATTTCAAATTATGAAAGAAAAATTGAAAAATATTTGATTTTTGAAAAAGATTTGAAAAAGATAGAATTTTTAAATTGAAAATTTGATTTGACTCATAAGAAACAATTAAATTTAAAAAACTTTTTTGACTAAATCAAACCAAATTTTCGAAAATTTATGAGAGAATAAGGGAAAAATATTTCTTTGATTTTTGAATTTTTAATGAAGAGAGAGAAAAACAACAAAAAGACTCAAAACATGAAAATTATGAATCAAAACACATGATGCATGCAAGAATACTTTAAATGTCAAGATGAACACCAACAACACTTTGAATGTCAAGATGAACACCAAGAACTTATTTTTGAAAATTTTTAAGAAAAGAAAAACATGCAAGACACCAAACTTAGAAATTTTCAAACTTTAGATACTAACAAATTGAAAATGCATATGAAAAACAAGAAGAGACACAAAACAAGAAAAATTAAAGACCAAACATAGAAAATCATCAAGAACAACTTGAAGATCATGAAGAACACATGCATGAGTTTTCGAAATTTTAAAGAAAAATTAAAAGCATGCAATTGACACTAAACTTACAATTTGACACTAGACTCAAACAAGAAACATAAAATTATTTTTGGATTTCATGATTTTATTAAATTTTTCTTTTTTGGATTTTTCGAAAATTATTTGGAAAAAGAAAAATAAGGATTTCAAAATTTTTAATGAGAATTCCAGGAATCATGCAATGTTAGTCTAAAGCTCCGGTCCAGGAATTAGACATGGCTTACTAACTAGCCAAGCTTTCAGTGAAAGCGCCGGTCCAAAACAATAGACATGGCCAATGGCCAGCCAAGCTTTAGCATACATAGTTCAAGCATGTGAAGAGGAGGCCTCAATCCAAAACAATTTATACATGGCTTTACAGCCAGCCAGGATCCAACATATCCCATGAAATTCTAGAATTCCTTCTTAAAAATTCTGAAGAACATAAATTAATTTTTTTTTGGATTTTTTTTTTGAAAATTTTTCGAAAATTAAAAATAGTAAAAACAAAAAGCTTAAAATTAAAATAAAATTAAAATTACCTAATCTAAGCAACAAGATGAACCGTCAATTGTCCAAACTCGAACAATCCCCGGCAACGTCGCCAAAAACTTGGTGCACGAAATCGTGATCGTTCATTCCTTAGTAACGGCGCTAAAAACTTAATACGCACGTTCATAATCTTAGCTCTTTGTCACAACTTCGCACAACTAACCAGCAAGTGTACGGGGTCATCCAAGTAATAACCTTAGGTGAGTAAGGGTCGATCCCACGGAGATTGTCGTCTTGAAGCAAGCTATGGTCATCTTGCAAATCTCAGTCAGGCAGATTCATATGGTTATGGATATTTGATAATTAAAATATAATTAAAATATAAAACAGAATAGAGATACTTATGTAATTCATTGGTGAGAATTTCAGATAAGCGTACGGAGATGCTTTTGTTCCTTCTGAATCTCTGCTTTCCTGCTGTCTTCATCCAATCATTCCTACTCCTTTCCATGGCAAGCTTTTATGTAAGACATCACCGTTGTCAATGGCTACATCCCGTCCTCTCAGTGAAAATGGTCCAAAATGCGCTGTCACCGCACGGCTAATCATCTATCGGTTCTCGATCATACTGGAATAGGATTCAGTAATCCTTTTGCGTCTGTCACTACGCCCAGCACTCGCGAGTTTGAAGCTTGTCACAGCCATCCCTTCCCAGATCCTACTCAGAATACCACAGACAAGGTTTTGACTTTTCGGATCTCAAGAATGGCCACCAATAATCCTAGCCTATACCATGAAGACTTTGACCTCACGATCAGGAGGCTAAGAGATATGCACTCAAGCTTCTTTGCATGTAGAACAGAAGTGTTTGTCAGGCACGCGTTCGTAAGTGAGAATGATGATGAGCGTCACATAATCATCACATTCATCATGTTCTTGTGTGCGAATGAGTATCTTAGAGAAGAAATAGGCTTGAGTTGAATAGAAAAACAATAGTACTTTGCATTAATTCATGAGGAACAGCAGAGCTCCACACCTTAATCTATGGTGTGTAGAAACTCTACCATTGAAAATACATAAGAACAAGGTCAAGGCATGGCCGAATGGCCAGCCTCCCTAAACGTGTACAAAATGATCTAAAGATTCCTAGATTCCAAGATGTAAAAACAATAGTAAAAAGTTCTATTTATACTAAACTAGTTACTAGGGTTTTCAGAGATAAGTAAATGTTGTAGAAATCTACTTCCAGGCCCACTTGGTGTGTGCTTGGGCTGAGCATTGAAGCTTTCACGTGTAGAGGTCTTTCTTGGAGTTAAATGCCAGTTTGTAACCTGTTTCTGGCGTTTAACTCTGCTTTGCAACCTGTTTCTGGCGTTTAACTCCAGAATAGGGCAGAAAGCTGGCGTTTAACGCCAGTTTGTGTCGTCTAAACTCGGGAAAAGTATGGACTATTATATATTGCTGGAAAGCCCTGGATGTCTACTTTCCAACGCAATTGAGAGCGCACCATTTAGACTCATGTAGCTCCAAAAAATCTACTTTGAGTGCAGGGAGGTCAGAATCCAACAGCATCTGCAGTCCTTCTTCAGCCTCTGAATTTGATTTTTGCTAAAGTCCCTCAATTTCAGCCAGAAATTACCTGAAATCACAGAAAAACACAAAAAATCATAGTAAAGTCTAGAAATGTGATTTTTATTTAAAAACTAATAAAAATATGCTAAAAACTAACTAAATCATACTAAAAACTATCTAAAAACAATGCCAAAAAGTGTATAAATTATCCGCTCATCAACTAATCAACTTGATTCCTCAAGTCCTAGCCAACTCCTGTGGAAAGACTAGTTTTAGAGGGATCCAAATCAATCAGCAATTTCCAATTCTCAATCAACCGCTGAGTTTGACAACTCAAGTGTCACCAATTACTTAACCAAAGCCAAAAGGGAGAAAAATCTAAATTATTTATATCATAAATAGAAGAAAGCAATTATAAATCTGAAATAAATAAAGAAATCAAATCTAACATGGAAAAGTTCATAAATCAAATTGGAAAAAATAAACAACTAAGTGATAAAGTAAATAAAAGTAGAAGAGAAATTAAATTAAAGGAACATTGAACCTGGAATGAAGAAGCAATCCTAAAATTAAGAGAAATCCTAATCCTAAAACCTAAGAGAGAGTAGAGAGCCTCTCTCTCACTAAAACTACATCTAAAACCTAAAATTATGAATTATGAATGTTGTATAAATTGTGTCTTGAGTCTCTACATGTTCCCTGGCTTTATTTTGTGTTTCTGGGACGAAAACTGGGTCAAAACGCGGCCCAAAATCGCCCCAGCGTATTCTGTTAATTCTGCAGATCGCGCATGTCACGCGTACGCGTCGTCCACGCGTACGCGTCGTCCACGCGTGCGCGTCATTCAGCGATTTTCCTTGTCATGCGTACGCATCGTCCATGCGTGCGCGTCATTCATGCAGACTCCAATCCGCGCGTACGCATGAGGCACGCGCACGCGTCGTTGTAATTTCTTCATTTCGCGCGCACGCGTGAGCCATGCGTGCGCGTCGATGCTCGCTGGTCATCTCCTTAGTTTCTTGTGTTCCTTCCATTTTTGCATGCTTCCTCTCTATTTTCTAAGCCATTCCTACCCTTTGAAGCCTGAAACATTTAACACATGGATCACGGCATCGAATGGTATAAAGGAGAATTAAAATATATAATTTAAAGACTTTTAGGAAGCAAGTTTTCAACCATAGAACCAAACTAGGAAGAAATTGTAAAATCATGCAATTCATATGAATAAGTGGGTAAAGACTTGATGAAACCACTCAATTAAACACAAGATAAACTATAAAATAGTGGTTTATCAACCTCCCCACACTTAAACATTAGCATGTCCTCATGCTTAGCTTAAGGAGATAAAATAATTGAGTAGGAAAAAGTAAGACTCATGTAATGCAATGCAACCTATGTATATGGATGCAACTACATGCTAAGATATTTCTACCTACTTGGTTAAAAGTAAATAAGTTCTTCAAGACAAAATTAACTCAAATTCCACTAATTCAAATTATACAGTAAAAATAAGTAAACTTGTAGGAAGCCAACTCATGAAAGCAAGGAACATAGAATCAAGCATTGAACCCTCACTGGTAGTGTATATGCACTCTAATCGCTCAAGTGTCTAGGGTTAATTCACTCTACTCTTCTCTAATCATGCTTTCTAAACTTTGTTCTTCATCTAACCAATCAACAAATATTTAATGTACCAATACAAACATCATGAGGTCTTTTGAAGGTTGTAATGGGACTAAGGTAAGGGTGAGGGTATATATATGGCTAAGCGAGCTATAAATTGAATCTTTGATCAACCTAAGCCTTCACCTATACATACTCTATACTTTTAAATTCATGCCTAGCTACCCAAAATTTTCCCACTTTTGCATTACATACTCATGCATCACCCTTTCTTTTAATTTTTATCACATATGCATTGATCTTTTCATTAACTTAAGTTAGCATTGGGGTCATTTTGTCCCCTTATTTATTTATTTAATTACTTTATCACTTGAATATTTTTGGATTTTTTTTATTTTTTTATTTTTTTTTGTAAAAGCATAAAAATAAACATAACATTATCAATGCACATAGATTTTTAATTTTTCTGGTCTTACATGAGTAAGTTCCCAAATTCCCAATATTTTATCAATTGTAAAAACATAACATATTCCCTTATTAACCCATGTTCCCACAGTTTTCCCACACTTAGTTGATACACAATCTCTATCTTAAGCTAACCAAAGATTCAATTGGGGTGATTACTTGTTTTTCTGCTTAAGGCTAGTGATGTGGTAAAATATAGAATAAATGGGGATTAAAAGGCTCAAAGTGGCTAGCAAAGGTGACATAAAAGGGTATGCTATTTGGGATAAGTGAGCTAATAAAACAATGGCCTCATTCATATGCATGCATATAACACATTAAACATTGGACATATAGACTGGAACAAAATATAGATTACAATCATAGAGAAGAAAAACACACAAGAATAAAATATTATGGTTAAATAATGTAACCATGTAATTAAGCTCAAGTCTCACAGGTTGTGTGTTCTTAACTCAAAAACCATGTTCCAATTTACAGTCTTCAAATAAGTTTAACACAAAAGTTTTAAATTAAATTAGTGAAATACTATAAAAAGATTTTGAAAAGAAACTCATTACTTTGACCAAGCAGTGGTAAAATATGCACAAAATTAAGAAAATATGTAATTAAACATGCAAATGCAACAATGAATTAACAAAGAAAATAAAACATTGGTGTTGAGACAGGAAGGTACTAACCCACGGAGATCGGTATCGACCTCCCCACACTTAAAGATTGCACTGTCCTCGGTGCATGCTGAGATGCACAAGTGGACGGGGGTTGTGGTTCCTCAGCTGGTGCTCTTTGTATAGAGGCTTTCTCTTTACCCTTCCTGGTGGCCATCCTGAAAAGGGAGAAAAGAAAGGGACATGAATTCAAAGGGATAGAGCAAGGAAGAGGGCAGTACGAGTGATAATCATGCCAAAGTAAAGAAGAATGTCGTTAACACATGGTCACGACTCCATGCAATTAGGACATCAATGGAAATATAGCATGAGAAATTGAGGCAATTAAATGCAAGATATTTATTGGCATGCCGGCAAAGGCATGAGTAGCATAGATCAAGCATTAAAGGCCAAAATATATTATCACTCGAAACAAACTAGCAATAATGTTTGTATTGACAATTATATTTAATTAATAAAATATATTGGAATGGTTTTGTGAAAAACAGGCAGTAGTGTAGAAGAATAGAACAACTAAGAATTTGCAGTGCCATATGGGCTTTTCACAAACACTTGGTATGCATGTAAAATATGTTAGAGAAAGTATGAAATCCAACATGTATGCAATCCAAAAATTAATATTAATTGTCAGATCACTCTTGATGATATCCACAAGCTCAAGTATAATAATTTAAGACCCAAATAAAGTTCCAACACCAATATAAAAATTAATGCATGAAGAAAAAGAAAAGAATGGAAAAGAAACCAGAAATAACTAAGCATGAAAGAGAAAAATTTTTGAAGAAAGAAAAGTAATTAAATGCAATAAGAAGAATGAAAGAAGAAAGGAGAAAGGAATGAAAAGCGGGATGTAACGCGCACGCGCAAGGCACGCGTGCGCGTGAGAACTGTATTCGCCATGCGACGAGTACGCGTCGCCCACGCGTACGCGTGGTTGGCCTTGGAAGCAAAAGGACGCGCACGGGTCAGGGACTTGTATGCATGGATGACCTTGTGCCTCTAGCATAGTTCCAGCGTGGGGATAGCACAAGTTTCTGTCCCACATGCTATTTACGCCGATTTCCCTATCCATGCGTGCGCGTTCTTGACACGTACACGTGGCTTTCCCTTGTGGCAAATTGACGTGCACACGTCATAGGTGCGTTTATGTAGGTCGAATTGTGCGCAGAGCACACCGGCCGCATGATTCCATCACAACTTTCTGTTCGTTGGATGGGGGAGCGAAACTGCAATCGACGCCCATGCGTGGCCTGCACGCACGCGTGGTTTGGCTCCCCTTTTTTCTTGATTATGCAAATGCAGAATGCAGTATGTAGATGATAATGCAAACATTATGAATGACACTAATAAAATTAAAATAAAATAAACTAGGATTAAAAGGAAGGATTATACCATGGTGGGTTGTCTCCCACCTAGCACTTTTTGTTAAAGTCCTTAAGTTGGACATATGGTGAGCTTCTTGTTATGGTGGCTTGTGCTTGAACTCATCCAGGAATCTCCACCAATGTTTGCAATTCCAATAGTCTCCGGGATCCCAAACTAGGCACATAAAGCCTTCAAGCAAGTGACAAGGCTCCAAGAGTGGTGATTGGTAGAATGGATTCCGGGGTCCTAAAACTTGCTTTTGCACCCGTCTTCTTGTTGACCATCTTTGTTCCAACTGGGTGGTAAGCAATCTAAATTCTCACTAAAGTGCCCAAACGACTTCCTAGACTCAATTAATTGAGAATTATGCCAACCCTTGCAATCAGGCCTTGAGCTTCCAACCATAACAAACCTAGGATGGTGTTGCTAACCACTACCCATCTTCTTTTTACTCTTAATGCCACAAAGAGCTCTAAGTTGACCATCTGTCTCAAGTAAACCATATTCAAGTGGGAAAGTAAAGGTCAAGGATAAGAATTTTACCCACTCGAATGTTGTATTGGATGGTAATGGCTTTGGGAGAGGTGTTTCTAATGATCTTGCAAGCTCCACACCCTTGTGCTCTTCTTTGAATTCTTCCACCTCCTTGTAAGCTTCTTCAATTTCAACCTCTTCCTCTTGGTAGCTTTCTTCCAATTCAATCTCCTCTTCATTGCTTTCCAAGGGCATGGGAGGTTGTGCTTCTTCTTCTTCTTTAATCTCCATATCAAGTCCAATGGGAGAGGATTCAATTGTAGATAAGGATTCATCAAAGATTGAGCCCATCTCTTGATCAACCTCTTCAAAGTCTTCAACCAGGCTATGCCTTGGAGGTTGTACACCCTCCTCAACATCAATTTCAAACGTCTTTGAAGGCGGCTATATAACTTGACTTTCCCATGGAGGTTCAGCATCTCCAAAGTCTTCAACCACTTTTTCCTCTTCAATAATTACTACTTTGACCAGTTGTTTTAATATAAAATCGTACTCATCCTTGATGATTTCCTTTCCATGACAACTCCTTTCAACTATTCCTTCATCTTCAAGGGTCTTTCCTATCTCCACATTTTAGGCCTCCTCTTGCTCTAAGACAAAATCAGACTCCTCCTTGATGTCTTCCTTCACTAATTCTTCAACCACTCCTTCGACTTCAATGGTCTCTACTACCTTCATCTTTAGGGCCTCCTCTAGCTTCTGATGAAGTATGAATTCGCGAAGACGATCCCTACTCTCTTGTTCCATGTCAATAGCGTAACTGGGATCATCTTGCTTTTGGATTGATGGATGTGGGTGTTCTTTCATGGAGGGTGGTGATGGGATGGGAAGATCATTATGTGGTTGAAAAGGAAGCGCACTAGAGTTTGAGGGTTGAATATTGGAGGTAGAGGGTTGGTTCATATGGGGTATAAGATTTTTGAGTGTAGAGGTGAGAACAATGATGTTAGACATGAGTGTGTTATTATCCAATGGAGGTTGGGGTGGATAGGAGGGTTCATTTGTTGGGAGAGAGGGCTCATAATACGGAGGTGGTTCTTCTTAATAAGGATATGGAGATGGTGAATATTGAGGTGGTGGTTCTGGGTATGGTTCATATGGTGGTTGGTGTGGTGGATAAGGATTAGGGTCATATGGAGGTGAATGGTGGAAAGGGGCTTGTGAGTATCGTGGTTCAGAGTTATGTTGAGGAGGGGGGGGTGATGAGCGGATAATTTATACCATTTTTGGCATTGTTTTTACATAGTTTTTAGTATGTTTTAGTTAGTTTTTATTACATTTTTATTAGTTTTTATTCAAAAATCACATTTCTGGACTTTACTATGAGTTTGTGTGATTTTCTATGATTTCAGCTATTTTCTGGCTGAAATTGAGGGACCTGAGCAAAAATCTGATTCAGAGGCTGGAAAAAGGACTGCAGATGCTGTTGGACTCTGACCTCCCTGCACTCGAAGTGGATTTTCTAGAGCTACAGAAACCCAATTGGTGCGCTCTTAATTGCGTTGGAAAGTAGACATCCTGGGCTTTCCCACAATATATAATAGTTCATACTTTTTCCGAGATTTGATTGCCCAAACCGGCGTTCAACGTCAACCTAAAATTTCTAGTGTAAAACGCCCAAACTGGCACCAGAATTGGAGTTAAACGCCCAAACTGGCACCAAAGCTGGCATTTAACTCCAGGAACAGCCTAAGCACGAAAAAGCTTCAATGCTCAGCCCAAAACTAAGTGGGCCCCGGAAGTGGATTTCTGCATTATCTGCACTTAGTTACTCATTTTCTGTAAACCCTAGTTACTAGTTTAGTATAAAAACTACTTTTAGAGATTTTATTTAAAAGATTTTGATGCTATCATAAACTATTGTACACGTTTGGAGGCTGACCTCATGGCCATGCCTAGACCTCTTTTCACTTATGTATTTTCTACGGTGGAGTTTCTACACCCCATAGATTAAGGTGTGGAGCTCTGCTGTTCTTCATAAATTAATGCAATTACTACTGTTTTTCTATTCAATTCATGCCTACTTCTTCTCCAAGATATACTCTCGTACTTAATTCAGTTAAGTCAGAATGAAGGGGTGACCTGTGACAATCACCCAATCTTTGTTACTCGCTTAGCCAAGATCGCATGCCTGACACCCACAAAACGGTCTACATAATGTTCAACGTAGTCATTGGACGACAACCGGAGTATATTCTCTTGGATATCTATTACACGGACCGAGTCCGTGTTATTAGTATCTTCGTGGTATAAGCTAGAATCATTGGCAGCATTCCTGGGATCCGGAAAGTCTAAACCTTGTCTGTGGTATTCCGAGTAGGATCTGGGAAGGGATGACTGTAAAGAGCTTCAAACCTGCGAATGTTGGGCGCAAGTGACAGTGTGCAAAAGGACAATGTTCCTATTCCGACGCTAGCGGGAACCGATAGATGATTAGCCGTGCGGTGACAGCGCATATGGATTTGTTTTCATCCGAGAGGATCATACAGCTTGCCATGGAAGGAGGTAACGCATGGTTGGAAGAAGGCAATAGGAAAGCAGAGATTCAGAAGCAACAAAGCATCTCCATACGCTTATATGAAATTCCCACCAGTGAATTACATAAGTAACTTTATCTTATTTTATATTTTATTTATATTTTAATTATCAAAACCTCATAACCAATTTAATCTGCCTGACTGAGATTTACAAGGATGATCATAGCTTGCTTCAAACTGACAATCTCCATGGGATCGACCCTTACTCACGTAAGGTATTACTTGGATGACCCAATGCACTTGCTGGTTAGTTGCATCAGAGTTGTGAATAAAAGTGTGAGATCACGATTCCGTGCACCATGTTTTTGGCGCCGTTACTGGGGATTGTTCGAGTTTGGACAACTGACGGTTCATCTTGTTGCTCAGGTTGGGTAATTTTATTTTATTTCTAAGCTTTTTATTTATTATTTTCAAAAAATTCAAAAAAAATATATTTTGTTCTTCAGAATTTTTAAGAATGAATTCTAGAGTTTCATCATGATCTGTTGAAGCCTGGCTGGCTGTCAAGCCATGTCTAAATTTTTTTGGACCGAGGCTTCCACTTATCATTGCATGAGCCTTTTGATTCCCATCAATTTGGCTGTTGTATGTAATGCTCTGCTGAAACTTGGCTGGCCATTGGCCATGTCTAATTTTTTTGGACCGAAGCTTTCACATAAAGCTTGGCTGGCTATTAAGCCATGTCTAAATTTTTGGACCGAAGCTTTAGACTAACATTGCATGATTCCTGGAATTCTTATTAAAAATTTTGAATTTCTTTTATTTTCTTTTCCTAATTAATTTTCGAAAAATACCAAAAAATTTAATATAACCATAAAAACAAAAAATTTTGTGTTTCTTGTTTGAGTTTAGTATCAAATTTTAAGTTTGGTGTCAATTGCATCTTTTTAATTTTTCTTTAAATTTTCAAAAATTCATGCATGTATTCTTTCTTGATCTTCAAGTTGTTCTTGATGATTTTCTTTGTTTAATCTTTAATTCTTCTTGTTTTGTATTTTTTCTTGTTTTTCATATGCATTTTTGAATTATTAGTGTCTAAAGTTTTAAAAATTTTTAGGTTTGGTGTCTTGCATGTTTTTCTTTTCTTAAAATTTTTTTCAAAAATATGTTCTTGATGTTCATCTTGATCTTCAAAGTGTTCTTGGTGTTCATCTTGATATTCAAGGTGTTCTTGCATATTTTTCTTGTTTTAATTCATAATTTTTATGACTTGTGTCATTTTTGTGTTTTTCTCTCTCGTCATAAAATTCATAAATAAAAAAAATATTTTCCTTATTTCACTCATAAATTTCAAAATTTTGGATTGACTCAGTCAAAAATTTTTAAAATTTAGTTGTTTCTTATGAGTCAAGTCAAATTTTCAATTTAAAAATCCTATTTTTTCAAAACTTTTTCAAAAATCAAATCTTTTTCATTTTTTCTTTCATGTTTTTTGAAAATTTCAAAATTGATTTTCAAAATCTTTTTCTTAATTTTTGTTCATAATTTTCAAAAACTTTACTAACAATTAATGTGATTGATTCAAAAATTTCAAGTTGTTACTTGTCTATTAAGAAAGGTTCAATCTTTAAATTCCAAAATCATATCTTTTAGTTTCTTGTTAGTCAAGTAATCAACTTTAAATTCAAAATTCAAATCTTTCTCAAAATAAATTTCAATCATATCTTTTTAAAATTTGATTTCAAAATCTTTTCTAACTTCTTATCTTTTCAAAATTGATTTTCAAATCTTTTTCAATTAACCACTTAACTTTTTGTTTGATTTTTAAAATTCTTATCTTTTTTAAAACCATCTAACTATTTTTCTCTCTCTAATTTTCGAAAATTCCTCACCACTTTTTCAAAATTCCTTTTTAATTAACTAATTATTTTAAATTTTAATTTTATTTTATCCCTTTTAAAAATTTCGAATTCTAACTAATAATTAAAATAAAAACAAAAATATTTTTCTTTTCTTTTTAATTAGTATTCAAATTTTCTCTCCATCTCCTCTCTTTCTATTTATTTATTTGATTACTAACACTTCTCATCTTAAAAATTCGAACCCTCTCCCTCTCTCTGTGTTCGAATTCTTCATATCTTCTCCCTTCTTCATTTTATTCTTCTCTTCTTCTACTTACATAAAAGAATCTTTATACGGTGACATAGAGGATTCCTCTTCTTCTCTGTTCTCTTCTTTTTCATATGAGCAGGAACAAGGATAAGAACATTCTTGTTGAAGCTGATCCCGAACCTGAAAGGACTCTAAAGTGGAAGCTAAGAGAAGCTAAAGCACAACTCTCTGGAGAGGACCTGACAGAAATTTTCGAAAAAGAAGAAGACATGGTAGCCGAAAATAACAACAATGGTGGAGATGCAAGGAAGATGCTTGGTGACTATATTGCACCGTCTTCTGACTTCTGTGGATGGAGCATCTAAATTCCTGCAATTGGAGCAAACAACTTTGAGCTTAAGCCTCAATTAGTTTCTCTAATGCAGCAGAATTGCAAGTTTTATGGACTTCCATTGGAAGATCCTCATCAGTTTTTTTAGCTGAATTCTTGCAAATCTGTGACACTGTTAAGACCCATGGGGTTAATCCTGAGGTCTATAGACATATGCTTTTCTCCTTTGCTGTAAGAGACAGAGCTAGGACATGGTTGGACTCACAACCTAAGGATAGCCTGAACTCTTGGAAAAGGTTGGTCAATGCTTTCTTGGCCAAATTCTTTCCACCTCAAAAATTAAGCAAGCTTAGATTGGAAGTCCAAACCTTCAGACAGAAGGAAGGTGAATCCCTCTATGAAGCTTGGGAAAGATACAAGCAATTGATCAGAAGGTGTCTTTCTGACATGTTTTCAGAATGGAGCATCATATGTATATTCTATGATGGTCTGTCTGAATTGTCCAAGATTACATTTGACCACTCTGCTGGAGGATCTCTTCATCTGAAGAAGACGCCTGCAGAAGCCCAGGAACTCATTAAAATGGTTGCAAATAACCAGTTCATGTACACTTCTGAAAGAAATCCTGTGAATAATGGGAAAACTCAGAAGAAAGGAGTTCTTGAGATTGATACTCTGAATGCCATATTGGCTCAGAACAAAATATTAACTCAGTAAGTCAATATGATTTCTCAGAGTCTGACTGGAATGCAAGCTGCATCCGACAGTACTAAAGAAGCCTCCTCTGAAGGAGAAGCTTATGACCCTGAGAATCCTGGAACGGAAGAAGTGAATTACATGGGAAAATCCTATGGAAACACTTACAATCCTTCATGGAGGAATCACCATAATTTCTCAAGGAAGGATCAGTAGAAGCCTAATCAAGGCTTCAATAACAATAATAATGGTGGAAAAAATAGGTTTGGCAATAGCAAGCCTTTTCCATCATCTTCTCAGCAACAGACAGAGAATTCTAAGCAGAGCCTCTCTGACTTAGCAACCATAGTCTCTGATCTATCTAAGACCACTCTCAGTTTCATGACTGAAACAAGGTCCTCCATCAGAAATTTAGAGGCACAAGTGGGTTAGTTGAGTAAAAGAGTTACTAAAATCCCTCCTAGTACTCTTCCAAGCAATACAAAAGAGAATCCCAAAAGAGAGTGCAAGGCCATAACTATATCCAAAGTGGCCGAACCTATAGAGGAGGAAGAGGCAGTGATTTCCAGTGAGGAAGACCTCAATGGACGTCCACTGACCACTAAGGAGTTCCCTAATGAGGAACCATAGGAATCTGAGGCTCATATAGAGACCATAGAGATCCCACTGAACTTACTGTTGCCATTCATGAGCTCTAATGAGTATTCTTCCTCTGAAGAGGATGAAGATATTATTGAGGAGCAAGTTGCTCAGTATCTAGGAGCAATCATGAATCTGAATGCCAAGTTATTTGGTAATGAGACTTGGGAGGATGAACCCCATTGCTCATCAATGAACTAAATGATCTGGTTCAACTGAAATTACCTCAGAAGAAACAGGATCTTGGAAAGTTCTTAATACCTTGTACCATAAGCACCATGACCTTTGAGAAGGCTCTGTGTGACCTGGGATCAGGGATAAACCTCATGCCCCTCTCTGTAATGGAGAAACTAGGGATCTTTGAGGTGCAAGCTGCAAGAATCTCACTAGAGATGGCAGACAATTCAAGAAAATAGGCTTATGGACTCGTAGAGGATGTCTTAGTAAAGGTTGAAGGCTATTACATCCCTGCTGACTTTATAATCCTAGACAATGGGAAGGATGAAGATGACTCCATCGTCCTTGGAAGACCCTTCCTAGCCACAACAAGAGCTGTGATTGATGTGGACAGAGGAGAGCTAGTCCTTCAATTGAATGAGGACTACCTTGTGTTTAAATATCAAGGATCTTCTTCTGCAACCATGGAGAGGAAGCATGAAAAGCTTCTCTCAATACAGAGTCAAACAAAGCTCCTACACTCAAATTCTAAGTTTGGTGTTGGGAGGCCACTACTAAGCTCTAAATCTATGTGAAGCTCTCTAAGAGCTCACTGTCAAGCTATTGACATTAAAGAAGCACTTGTTGGGAGGCAACCCAATTTTATTTAATTATATTTATTTATTTTCTATTGCTATTTTATGTTTTCTTTAGGTTGATGATCATGTGAAGTCACAAAAACAACTGAAAAATCAAAAACAGAATGAAAAACAGCATAAAAAATAGCACACCCTGGAGGACAGACTTACTGGCGTTTAAACGCCAGTAAGGATAGCAGAATGGGCGTTTAACGCCCAGCCTGGTAGCATTCTGGGCGTTAAATGCCAGAATGGATAGCACTCTGGACGTTTAACGCCAGAAAGGGCTGTCTGGCATCTAGCTGGCGTTAAATGCCAGAAATGGGCATCTGGCTGGCGTTTAACACCAGAAATGGGCAGCAGAGTGGCGTTTGACGCCAGGAAAGATAGCAGAGCTGGCGTTAAACGCCAGATTTGGCACACAATGAGCGTTTAAATGCCAGAATGGTGCAGGGACTCGAATTCCTTGACACCTCAGGATCTGTGGACCCCACAGGATCCCCACCTACCCCACCACTTCTTCTATCCTCTTCACACCTTTCCATAACACTCTTCCCCAAACACCCTTGACCAATCCCATCAATACCTCTTCCCCAAACACCCCTCACCTATCATATCCTACCCTCTTCCGCACAACCTCTTCACCACTCACATCCATCCATTATTAAATCCCACCTACCTCACCATTCAAATTCAAACCATTTCTCTCCCAAACCCAACCCCTCATACACGGCTACCCTCTCTCCCTTACCCTATAAATACCCCTCCTTACCGCCTTCATTTTCACACAACATACACACTACCCCCTTGGCCGAACCCACTCCTCACCTTCATCTCCTCTATTTCTTCTTCTTCTCCTCCTTTCTTTCTTCTTTTGCTTGAGGACGAGCAAACATTTTAAGTTTGGTGTGGAAAAAGCCCCGCTTTTTGTTTTTCCATAACCACTAATGGCACCTAAGGCCGGAGAAACCTCTAGAAAGAGGAAAGGGAAGGCAATTGCTTCCACCTCTGAGTCATGAGAGATGGAGAGATTCATCTCAAAGGTCCATCAAGACCACTTCTATGAAGTTATGGCCAAGAAAAAGGTGATCCCCGATGTCCACTTCAAGCTCAAAAAGAGTGAATATCCAGAGATCCGACGTGGGATTCGAAGAAGAGGTTGGGAAACTCTCACCAACCCTATCCAACAAGTCGGGATCTTAATGGTTCAAGAGTTCTATGCCAATGCATAGATCACTAAGAACCATGATCAAAGTGTGAACCCAAACCCAAAGAATTGGCTCACAATGGTTCGGGAGAAATACTTGGATTTCAGTCCGGAAAATGTGAGGTTAGCATTTAACTTGCCAATGATGCAAGGAGATCCTCACCCTTTCACTAGAAGAGTCAACTTTGATCAAAGGTTAGACCAAGTCCTCTTGGACATCTGTATGGAAGGAGCTCAATGGAAGAGAGACTCAAGAGGCAAGCTGGTTCAATTGAGAAGGCCTGACCTCAAACCCGTGGCTAGGGGATGGTTGGAGTTCATCCAACGCTCTATCATTCCTACTAGCAACCAGTCTGAAGTTACTATGGACCGGGCTATCATGATCTATAGTATCATGATTGGAGAGGAAGTAGAAGTTCATGAGATCATATCCCTAGAACTCTACAAGGTGGCGGATAAGCCTTCCCCTTTGACAAGGTTAGCCTTTCCTCACCTCATCTGTCACCTATGCAATTCAGCTGGAATTGTTATAGAGGAAGACACCCTCATTGAAGAGGACAAGCCCATCACTAAGAAAAGGATGGAGCAAACAAGAGAGCCCACTCATGGACCTCAACAAGAGCATGATGAAATTTCTCATCATAAAATCCCTGAGATGCCTTAAGGGATGCATTTTCCTCCACATGACTATTGGGGGCAAATTAACACCTCTTTAGGAGAATTAAGTTCCAACAATGGAGCAAAGAATGGAGCACCAAGAGCACTCCATCATCCTCCATGAAATTAGAGAGGACCAAAAGGCCATGAGAGAGGAGCAACACAGGCAAGGAAGAGACATTAAGGAGCTCAAGCACTCCATAAGATCTTCAAGAGGAAGAACTAGCCGCCATCACTAAGGTGGACCCGTTCTTTAATTTTCTTGTTCTTATTTTTTCTATTTTTCGTTCCCTATGCTTTATGTTTTATCTATGTTTGTGTCTTTATTACATGATCATTAGTGTTTAGTGTCTATGCCTTAAAGCTATGAATGTCCTATGAATCCTTCACCTTTCTTAAATGAAAAATATTTTTAATTGCAAAAGAATAAGAAGTGCATGGTTTCGAATTTTATCTTGAAGTTAGCTTAATTATTTTGATGTGGCAGCAACACTTTTTGTTCTCTGAATAAATGCTTGAACAGTGCATATTTTTGATATTGTTGTTTATGAATGTTAAAATTGTTGGCTCTTGAAAGAATAATGAAAAAAGAGAAATGTTATTGATAATCTGAAAAATCATAAAATTGATTCTTGAAGCAAGAAAAAGCAGTGAATACAAAGCTTGCGGAAAAAAAATGGCGAAAAAAATAAAAAAAAGAAAGAAAAAAGACAAAGCAAGCAGAAAAAGCCAATAGCCCTTTAAACCAAAAGGCAAGGTTAAAAAGGATCCAAAGCTTTGAGCATTAATGGATAGGAGGGCCCAAAGGAATAAAATCCTGGCCTAAGCGGCTAAACCAAGCTGTCCCTAACCATGTGCTTGTGGCGTGAAGGCATCAAGTGAAAAGCTTGAGACTGAGCGATTAAAGTCGTGGTCCAAAGCAAAAAGAGTGTGCTTAAGAGCTCTGGACACCTCTAACTGGGGACTCTAGCAAAGCTGAGTCACAATCTGAAAAGGTTCACTCGTAGAGGTGAGACCAATGATGTTAGAGATGAGTGTGTTGTTATCCAATTGAGGTTGGGGTGGATAGGAGGGTTTATTTGTTGGGAGAGAGGGCTCATAATACAGAGGTGGTTCTTCTTGATAAGGATATGAAAATGTTGAATATTGAAGTGGTAGTTCTGGGTGTGGTTCATATGGTGGTTGTTGTGGTGGATAAGGATTAGGGTCATATGGAGGTGAATGGTGGAAAGGGGCTTGTGAGTATGGTGGTTCAGAGTTATGTTGAGGAGGGGGTTGATGAGTGGATAATTTATACCCTTTTGGCATTGTTTTTACATAGTTTTTAGTATGTTTTAGTTAGTTTTTATTACATTTTTATTAGCTTTTATTCAAAAATCACATTTCTGGACTTTACTATGAGTTTGTGTGTTTTTCTGTGATTTCAGGTATTTTTTGGCTGAAATTGAGAGACCTGAGCAAAAATCTGATTCAGAGGCTAAAAAAGGATTGCAGATGCTGTTGGACTCTGACCTCCCTACACTCGAAGTGGATTTTCTGGAGCTACAGAGGCCCACTTGGCGCGCTCTCAATTGTGTTGGAAATTAGACATCCTGGGCTTTCCAGAAATATATAATAGTGCATACTTTGCTCGGGATTTGATGGCCCAAACCGGCGTTCAAAGTCAGCCTAAAATTTCTGGCGTAAAACGCCCAAACTGGCACCAGAATTGGAGTTAAATGCCCAAACTGGCACCAAAGCTGGCGTTTAACTCCAGGAACAGCCTAAGCACGAAAAAGCTTCAATGCTCAGCCCAAGCACACACCAAGTGGCCCCAGAAGTGGATTTCTGCATTATCTGCACTTAGTTACTCATTTTCTGTAAACCCTAGTTATTAGTTTAGTATAAAAACTACTTTTAGAGATTTTATTTAGAAGATTTTGATGCTATCATAGACTATTGTACACGTTTGGAGGCTGGCCTCACGGCCATGCCTACACCTCTTTTCACTTATGTATTTTCTACGGTAGAGTTTCTACATCCCATAGATTAAGGTGTGGAGCTCTGCTGTTCTTCATGAATTAATGCAATTACTACTGTTTTTCTATTCAATGCACGCCTACTTCTTCTCCAGGATATACTTTCGTACTTAATTCAGTTAAGTCAGAATGAAGGGGTGACCCGTTACAATCACCCAATCTTCGTTACTCGCTTAGCCAAGATCGCGTGCCTGACAACCACAAAGCGGTCTACATGATGTTCAACGTAGTCATTGGACGACAGCCGGAGTATATTCTCTTGGATATCTAATACACGGATCGAGTCCGTGTTATTAGTATTTTCTTGGTATAAGCTAGAATCATTGGCAGCATTCTTGGGATCCGGAAAGTCTAAACCTTATCTGTGGTCTTTCGAGTAGGATCTGGGAAGGGATGACTGTAAAGAGCTTCAAACCTGCGAATATTGGGCGCAAGTGATAGTGTGCAAAAGGACAATGGTCATATTCCGACACTAGCGAGAACCGACAGATGATTAGCCATGCGGTGACAGCGCATATGGATTTGTTTTCATCCGAGAGGATCATACAGCTTGACATGGAAGGAGGTAACGTATGGTTGGAAGAAGGCAATAGGAAAGTAGAGATTCAGAAGCAACAAAGCATCTCCATACGCTTATCTAAAATTCCCACCTGTAAATTACATAAGTAACTTTATCTTATTTTATATTTTATTTATATTTTAATTATCAAAACCTCATAACCAATTTAATCCACCTGACGTAAGGTATTACTTGGACGACCCAGTACACTTGCTGGTTAGTTGTATCGGAGTTGTGAATAAAAGTGTGAGATCACGATTTCGTGCACCAGTGGTTCATAAGCATATGGTGGGGCTTGTTGGTAACCACAAGGGGGTCCACTATATTCATCATGTTGGTATACACCCTGGAATGGATCTTGACCATAGTAATTTGGTGGAGGTTGGTTGTCACGAAAGGGTCCACCATAACTATTGTCTTGGTATGCATCATCGAATGGTTATTGGTTATGGTGCATTAGAGGGGGTTGTTGCCAAGAGGGTTGATCAAATCCTTGTGGCTCCTCCCATCTTTAATTCTTCCAACCTTGATGCCTATTTTCACTATAGTTTCCATTCCTTACAACAACATTGGAACCAAACTTGAAACCAGAGGGGTGAGAATTCATAGTAGCAATTAAAGGCAAAAATTAATAAAAATTAATGAAAATAAACTCCGAAAACTAGAAATACTAATAAAGAAACGAAAAGCAAAATTATTTACAATAACCAATAATAAGGCACACGTTTGCAATTCCCCGGCAACGGCGCCATTTTGACGATTAGATTTCTGTCGGTAAAGAATTTTGCAAATAAAATCCCGTTGTAAGTATAGTTTCTAAACCAACAGAGAATCCTTTCGTACAAAAGTTTGGTTGTCACAAGTGACAAAACTCAATAAAATTTATAACCGAAGTATTTAAACCTCGGGTCGTCTCTCAAGGAATTGCAGGGAAGTATGATTTATTATTGGTTATGGAAAAAGGTATGTTTTTGGGTTTTTGAAATAGGGAACAAGTAATTTAAATGGCAAGAAAAATAAATTAATAATTAGAAAAACTCTTGGAAAGGTATAAGAACTGGAAATCCCATCCTAGTTATCCTTATCAGGTGTGATGAGAATTGTTTAGTGCTCCCACTTAGTTAACCCTTACTGAATAAAGGAAAGTCAAGTGGACTAATCAACTTGATTCCTCAAGTCCTAGTCAACTCCTGTGGAATGACTAGCTTTAGAGGGATCCAATTAATAAGCAATTTCCAATTCTCAATCAACCGCTGAGTTTGACAACTCAAGTGTCACCAATTACTTAACCAAAGCCAAAAGGGAGAAAAATCTAAATTATTTATATCATAAATAGAAGAAAGCAATTATAAATCTGAAATACCTCAAATTGTATTAAATAAAGAAATCAAATCTAAAATGAAAAAGTTCATAAATCAAACTGGGGAAAATAAACAGCTAAGTGATAAAGTAAATAAAAGTAGAAGAGAAATTAAATTGAAGGAACATTGAACCTGGAATGAAGAAGCAATCCTAAAATTAAGAGAAATCCTAATCCTAAAACCTAAGAGAGAGGAGAGAGCCTCTTTCTCTCCTCTCTCTAAAACTACATCTAAAACCTAAAATTATGAATTATGAATGTTGTATGAATTGTGTCTTGAGTCTCTGCATGTTCCCTGGCTTTATTCTGTGTTTCTGGGCCGAAAACTGGGTCAAAACGTGGCCCAAAATCGCCCCCAGCGTATTCTATTAATTCTGCAGATCGCGCATGTCACGCGTACGCGTCGTCCACGCATGCACGTCATTCAGCGATTTTCCTTTTCACGCGTACGCATCGTCCATGCGTGCGCGTCATTCATGCAGACTCCAATCCGCGCGTACGCGTCAGGCACGCGCACGCGTGAGCCACGCATGCGCGTCGATGCTCGCTGGTCATCTCCTTAGTTTCTTGTGTTCCTTCCATTTTTGCAAGCTTCCTCTCCATTTCTAAGCCATTCCTGCCCTATGAAGCCTGAAACACTTAACACATGGATCACGGCATCGAATGGTATAAAGGAGAAATAAAATATATAATTTAAAGACTTTTATGAAGCAAGTTTTCAACCATAGAACCAAACTAGGAAGAAATTGTAAAATCATGCAATTCATATGAATAAGTGGGTATAGACTTGATGAAACCACTCAATTAAACACAAAATAAACCATAAAATAGTGGTTTATCAAATCACTAACAAACACATCAAGGTATCTAGTGGAATCATAGTGGATTAAATTTGGATAATTAAAAGTCTAAAAAGCATGTTTTCAACCATTAAGTACAATTAGGAGAAATTCACAAAACTATGCTAAATTAGTGAAAAAATGTGGAAAAAGTTGATAAAATTCACCAAATTCAATACAATATAAACCATAAAATTATGGTTTATTAGAGGCCTACCAATACCTTCCCTAGTGACACAATTCCAAATCCAAGAGAAGAATGCAAGGCTATCAACTTGAGGAGTGGTAAAGCGGTAGGTACAGAAACCTAGGGTGGTAAGGAACAAGCTGAAGAAGCTCTAGAGGAAGTCAATGACACTGAGGAGCACACCCCTACAAACTCATCTCCAAACCCAGTTCAAGCTAAGGAAGAGCAACCTGTAACACCCTTACTACCAGAATGTCATACTTCTGGCTGCGCCACTCTGATATTGAGAAGTATTACGACGAATTTCATATACTTCATAATAAGATATGAGCCTTTGACTCAAAAATGTATCGCTGTTTTGTTGAAAAAATCGGAAATACTGTTAAAATTTTAGTAACATGCATATACATATATACAAAAATTCTTATACAAGTAACTTATACATATTATATACAAACAAATCATACAACTCCTATCCCTCTTACAAAATTATAATAATAAAGGCGAGAAAAATCTATAACATATATATACAAACAGAAATAATATATCTAAGAACTTAACAAAAACTCTGCAAGCTTCTTCGTCCGTCCTAAAAAGAAAAGTCTGCACCAGTGGGAACATCGTCCTCAAAAGGGTTCTCAGTAAGGGATTTTTAAGAACTGTTATAAGAAAATATTTTAAATAAAACTATTTTCACACGCATATGATCATCAGTTCATTAATAAAATATAAAACTCATATTTTTCTTATAAAAATTTCACGCAAAATAACATTCCATGCATTTCGCCGCTTACTAATAAACTATTTTAACCAAAATACTCACCACTATTCCAACCAATCACGGCCTCCAGTCCAGATCAAATCAACTCGGCCTCCAGTTCAAATCCAATTAACTCGGCCTCTGGCCCAAATTAAATCAACTCGGCGTTACACCCAAATTAAATCAACTCGGCCTTTGGCCCAAAATCAAATCAACTTGGCCTACGGCCCAATTCAAAATAAATCACCATCAAAACTCAATAATAAAACAGAATCAATCACAAGCACAAACAATACAAGACAAACACAATCAGAGAGCAATTACAACCAGTACAACAAATAACAATTAGACAGAAAACATCTGATAGGCAAATTAAAATACTTAAGCACATCTAGACAAATCAAACAAATGTAGTATGATGCATGCCTATCTTACTGCTCATGAGCTCACATGTCGGTTATATCGCCAGAACCCGACACATCCGGCAGGTAACCTGGATATCGCCTCTCTGACATGCCTCCACACTCTTGGAATATAGTGCCTGTCATATTCTCGGTATATAGTGCCTGCCACACTCATGGGATATAGTGCCCGTCGCATTTTCTGGGATAAAGTATTCCCACGCTCTTGGGATATAGCGCCGCCACGCTCTCGTGATATATTAAAACACAAGTAATAATATATATAGGGATAAATATATATAAAGGAGCTCCAATTAATAAAATAAATTATAATTTATTTAAATTTTGATTTTTCGAAAATGCGGGTCGTTATACAACCTAAGGTGAAGATTCCAGTGCCTGAGTATAAGCCTAAAATTTTATATCCTCAGAGGCTTCAAAAGGCAATTAAGGACAAACAATTCTTAAAATTCTTGGAAATCTCCAAAAAGTTGCAGATTAATATTTCTTTTGCTGAGACTTTGGAGCAAATGCCTCTTTATGCTAAATTCATGAAAGATCTATTAACAAAGAAGAAGGATTGGAAGGAGAATGAGACAGTGGTGCTCACTAAGGAGTATCGTGCTATAATTCAGAAAAGTCTCCCAGAGAAAATGAAGGATCCAGGGAGCTTTTTAATTCCTTGCACAATTGATGAAGTTACTATTCAGAGAGCTCTGTGTGATCTAGGAGCCAAAATCAATTTAATGTCATTGTCTTTGAGAGAAAACTCCAAATTAATAAGGTAAAACCAACTAGAATTTCTCTACAACTTGCTGACCGTTCAATTAAATTTTTACTTGGAGTTGTTGAGAATTTTTTATGTCGATTGGGAGAGTCCTGATTGACGTGCAAAAGGACAAGTTAACTCTGAGATTCATTGAAGAATAGATTGTTCTTTATGTGCTTGAAGCCTTGCAGCATCCCAGTGACTATAAAGATTGCATGAAGGTTGATTTGATTGAGCCATTGGTTCAAGAGATTTTGGAAGCAGAAGAGATTAGCAGTTCTTTGGAACCCCCTGTGGAGGATAGATTACAAGAAAGATTTAGAATAGCGACCGATTTTAGTGACCGAAAAAATTGGTTGCTAATAGCGACTGATTTAGCGACTGATATAGGATTTCAGGGACTAGAAAAATGTTGGTCGCTAAATTGGTCACTAAATTACAATCAGCGACCAATTTTAGTGACCAAAGAAATTGGTCACTAATAGTGACCAATTAAGCAACCGATAAGGTTTTTATACAAGTAACATAAAGTTGGTCGCTAAAATCGGTCGCTATTTTTTAACTTAGCGACCGAATTAGCAACCGAAATGAGGAAGTAACGCTTGGAATTGTTGGTCACAAAATTGGTTGCTATTTTTTAATTTAACGACTGATTTTGCAACTAATAGAAAAATAAGATGAAAAAGATTGGTCGCTAACTCGGTCGCTAAGCTGCTGGTCACTAAATCAGTTGCTAATAATTAAGATAGTGACCGATTTAGTGATCGTGGTATAATAATGTTATAATTAATCAGTCACTAAATCGGTTGCTAATTTAAAATATTTACTGAATGACTCTACCGTCACTAACCTTAACTCACCCTCACCAGTCACCATTCTCACCTTCTCAAACAATTATTGAACTACACTTCTCCCCCTCAAACAGCCGTCATCTTCTCCAATCTCGATGTTGTCGCCATCGTCTTCTGGACTCGCAGCCGTCATTGTCGTCTTCTCCAGCCTAGGCGCTGTCATCGTTGTCTTCTGGACTCAACATCTCGCAGTGCTTTCTCTCGCTTTTACAACGACAAAGGTAAGGTTCTCAACGAAGAGGAGCAAGCCAAAGAGAATGTCTATATTAAGGTATCTCTCCCCTTTCCTTTCCCTTTCCCTTTCTAATTCTCCTTTTTCGAAGCCCAATTCCTATGATTATATTTTGTTCAAAAACAAAAGAGAGAGAGGTCGGAGAAACAGAAGCAACAACCTGAGAAGGAAAAGGCAAAGATGGACAAAAATGCTTTTGACAAGATATTTGATTTTTATTCTTGTCATCACTGTTTTAGGGTTTCTATTTCACTACTCTAATGTCTAAACATCAACCTTGTGTTTTCACGATTGGATAAATTTCTTCTCACTGAAATCATAATTTAGGGTTTAAATCTATTAATTAAGACATTGGCCTCTAGAAAATATTTTAGATCTTAGAATTAAATCAAGCATTGTATGGTTTGCATTCCAATTCGTGAATCTTCGGCAAAAAAGTTCAATGACTGTTGGTATATTTAAACTAAGCTTATCAATAAACTATAAGCCGAATTACAATTACTATAGATTTGTTCAATTTGTTCACAAGGAGTTCAATTTGTTCCGTTATTACTATCCAATAACCTCCATTTGTTCAATTTGTTAAAGCAGGTACTCTATTCCCTAATCTAAATTTCGATCCATTTTATTAAGGCTTTTCACTATATCTATTTTGGAATCTTCTCCAACCACACAAATCTACTAATTAGATTTTCTCACTAGAAGAACACACGAGCCTATGAAAATGACTTATGGTTGTTTTTTTGGTTCTTTTTTCTTCTGCAAAAAAAAAAAAAAAAACTTGAATATACTGACTTATTATGAAGTTTAAATTTCTAATATATCTCTTTGTTATTTGAGATCTCTCTCTAGCTCTCTGCATATAGCAGAATCTTAAAGCTTTTTCTCTGTTCTTTCTATTCTCTCTTCACACATCAACTCTATTTTAATTTAGTAATTTATGTATTTGGTATTTAGTGATTTTGTGTCTTGCATGTCTGGTGCACGAAATTGTGATGTCCAGGCTCGAACAATCCCTGGTAATGGCTCCAAAGCTTGGTGCTTTGATCTTAATTCATAATTGTCACAACTTCGATACAGCTAACCAGCAAGTGCACTGGGTCGTCCAAGTAATACCTTACGTGAGTAAGGGTCGAATCCCACGGAGATTGTTGGTATGAAGCAAGCTATGGTCACCTTGTAAATCTCAGTCAGGCGGATATAAAACAGTTATGGAGTTTTCGAAATTAATATTAAAATAGGGATAGAGATACTTATGTAATTCATTGATAGGAATTTCAGATAAGCGAATGGAGATGCTTTTCGTTCCTCTGAACCTCTGCTTTCCTGCTATCTTCATCCAATCAGTCTTACTCCTTTCCATGGCTGGCTTTATGCAAGGGCATCACCGTTGTCAGTGGCTACATCCCCTCCTCTCAGTGAAAGATATGCTCACATGCTCTATCACAGCACCGCCATTCATCTGTCGGTTCTCGATCATGCTGGAATAAGATTCACCCTCCTTTTGCGTCTGTCAC
>NC_029792.2:29863467-29894927 GCF_000816755.2 Arachis ipaensis
AGGATCAAAATACAATCCAGGATGCCTAATACAATAGTAAGAGGTCCTATTTATAATAAACTAGTCACTAGGGTTTACATGAGTAAGTAATTGATGCATAAATCCACTTCCGGGGCCCACTTGGTGTGTGTTTGGGCTGAGCTTAAGTGTTGCACGTGCAGAGGCCATTTGTGGGGTTGAACGCCAGTTTCTGTGCCAGTTTGGGCGTTCAACTCTGGTTTTGGATCCTTTTCTGGCGCTGGACGCCAGATTTGGGCAGAAGGCTGGCGTTGAACGCCAGTTTACGTCGTCCATTCTTGGCCAAAGTATGGACTATTATATATTTCTGGAAATCCTTGGATGTCTACTTTTCAACGCAATTGGAAGCGCGCCATTTCGAGTTCTGTAGCTCCAGAAAATCCACTTTGAGTGCAGGGAGGTCAGAATCCAACAGCATCAGCAGTCCTTTTTCAACCTCTGAATCTGATTTCTGCTCAAGTCCCTCAATTTCAGTCAGAAATTACCTGAAATCACAGAAAAACACACAAACTCATAGTAAAGTCCAGAAATGTGAATTTAACATAAAAACTAATGAAAACATCCCTAAAAGTAACTAGATCCTACTAAAAACATACTAAAAACAATGCCAAAAAGCGTATAAATTATCCGCTCATCAATGTCATTTTTCAATAATAGAGATTGCTAGCTCTAATAGATGAGCTTGAAGCATTGTGACCTGAATTTAAACTCCTTGGGAACAAATTGAACAATTGGAGGTAAGTCCTAGTTGTAATAGCTGTGATATTATTCTACTGTCTTGCTCCTTGGGTCCGTTTCTTCTTTGCTATGCTCTCTCTTGTTTGTGGTTTTGTTAGGAGAAACCTTGAAGGCATGCTTACAATTTCATGGTCATAGTGCAATTTTTTATCAGCACTCTTCTGGTTTTTAATTCCATCCTTTTGGAAAGCTTTAATTTCAAAATCTTAGATGCTTCTTTGCTTCATCAGGGGGTCTAGTGCCCTTCTAAAAAAATCAACTATGGTATAATTATTGTTAGTATACATATTAGTATGCGGCTTCATAATTTGTCCCTTATTAGATCTTGTTATTTTGTTATATATCATGATAATTATATTGAGAGAATTAAGGCATCTCTAGATAAATAAATAGAAAAAAAAGGAATTACTATTTACAACTTTCATTATATCAATGGAGTTCAGACATTGTAAATTTTACACCTTTTGCAATTTCATGATAAGGGAATCCATAGCAATTTTGGTCATTACTGCATTTGATCCTAATAATTGCTCATATCTCTGCCATTTAAAAAACATAAATGTGAATTAAATGGTGTAGGATCTTGGCCAGTAAGAAAGGATTTGAGATGCAAGTATGGGATGTAGAAAAAAATCTGGAAGATTAGTTACAGGAGTTTAAAATAATATGAAGTCATCATTTGTCAATAAATGATTAATTAACATTTATACAGCAAAATAGTAAACTTTTGTTCTAATCAACAATTAATATCTTTGTTCACGGCTTCATATTCAGGTTGAAGA
Source organism: Arachis ipaensis (assembly GCF_000816755.2). Taxonomy (NCBI): domain Eukaryota; kingdom Viridiplantae; phylum Streptophyta; class Magnoliopsida; order Fabales; family Fabaceae; genus Arachis; species Arachis ipaensis. The sequence continues at coordinate 29,865,006 of NC_029792.2, forward strand.
GCTCGAGAGAAAACTGGAAGAGCAGGAGCAGAACTCAAAGAACTTGCTTTAACAAAAGGTATTGAATTATTTTTCTCAATTTAGCACTTTCTTTTAACCTATCACATGTTTTATTTTATAATTTATTGGATTCACACTAGAAAATGCACGTGGATACAGGCCTCCAATGAATAATGAAGATAGTACATAGTTCATTAACTTATTTTTTCATGCCCGTTAATTTTTAATAGTGTTTTAGGTCACTTATTAATCGATTAGAAGAAGTAAATCCTGGGAAGTTGAAAAATGAAGAAAATCTAGCTTTTTGAATCAATGTACACAATGCTTTGGTGATGCACGTAATACTAATAATTATCCTCAAAAAGATAAAACTCTTGTTTTCTTGTAATACTCTTCACACGTTTGTCCTCTTTGATTTGCTAGTTTATAATGTACTTATTGGGACCATTGGCCATAAAGCCATCAATGTACATTTAGATTTTGGATCATAAATTTGATGTATTTATGAATTTTATCTTAATTTCTATATTTCGATATAGATATTGTGAATATTTTTTGTATTTATTTGAAAAATTGATTTATGCTTCATTCTTTTTATATTTGTTGAAATATAATTATTTATGAAAATCAAGTTTTAATTGTGGTATATGTGAAATTAGTAAAAATCCATAATTAGAAAATCAGTAACAGTGACCGATTTAGCGACCGATTTTAGATTTTCAAATCTTGGTCGCTATTTAGCGATCAATTTTCTCAGCAACCGCTTTAGCGACCAAAAAGTTGGTCGCTATTTAGTGACCGATTTTCTCAATAACCAATTTAACGACCAAAAAAGTGGTCGCCATTTAGTGACCAATTTTATTAGCGACCGATTTAGCGACCAATATCGTTTGATACTAGTTTGGTAGCATTGGTTGAAAATCGGTTGCTAATATCGATTACTAACAGTTAGCGACCGAAGTTGGTCGCTATTTTTAAATTAGCGACCAAGGTTTTAGCGATAACCAGAATCGGTCGCTAAATCAGTTGCTAAATTGACCGTTATTCCGGTAATTTCTTGCAGTGATAATTTAACCGAAACTGACGAATCTCCACTCCCACGGAGGAACCACACATGCCTACTAGGAAAGAGGGACCACCAAAGCTTGATCTGAAGCCCCAACCTCTTTCTCTCAAGTATGCCATTTTAGGAGAAATGAACTTTTATCCAGTGATTATAAGCTCCTCTCTGAGTAGCTGTGAAGAGGAAGCGTTGTTATAAGTATTGAGAGACCACAAAACAGCTCTTGGTTGAACCATTGGTGATTTAAAAGGGATAAGCCCAGCCATGTGTATGCACAAAATCCTACTTGAGAAAGATTCTAAACCTATGGTGCAACCACAAAGGTGGCTTAATCCGGCTATGGAAGAGGTGATCTAGAAAGAAGTTATGAAGCAAAGGAAGTAGGGATCAATTACGCAGTTTCTGATAGCCTTTAGGTAAGCCCTGTACATGTTGTTCCCAAAAAAGGAGGAGTTACAATGGTTACAAATGAAAAGAATGAGCTGATTCTTACAAGAACTATCACCGGTTGGAGAATGTGCATTGACTATATAAGGCTCAACACTGCTAATAGGAAGGACCAGTTCCCTCTGTCCTTCATTGATTAGATACTTGAGAGGTTAGTTAGACATGCATTTTATTATTTTATTGACAGATATTTAGGATATAATTAGATTATAGTGGACCCTCAAGATCAGGAGAAAACGACTTTTACTTGTCCTTTTGGTGTGTTTGGTCACCGCCGGATGCCGTTTGAATTATGCAATTCCCCAACAACTTTCAAAAGGTGTATGCTTTCTATATTTTCTGACATGGTTGAAAGGTTTATTGAGGTATTTATAGATAATTTTTCTATTTTCGGTAATTCTTTTGATACTTGCCCACAACATCTATTCTTAGTCTTGAAATGGTGCCAAGAGACAAACCTTGTTTTAAATTGGATAAATGCCATTTCATGGTGACTGAAGGTATTGTTCTTGGGCACCATATTTCAAGAAAAGGAATAGAGGTTGATAAAGCCAAGGTGGAGGTAACTGAGAAATTACCACCACCTGCTAATGTGAAGGCAATTGGGAGTTTTCTAGGCCATGATGGTTTCTACAGAAGGTTTATAAAGGATTTTTCAAAAATTTCTAAACCTTTAAGCAACCTCTTGGTTGCCGAAATTCCTTTTTGTTTTAGTGACGACATGCATGCCTTTAAGACTCTGAAAGCTAAGCTTGTCTCTGCACCCATCATAGCTCCTTCTAATTGGGATTTACCTTTTGAGTTGATGTGTGATGCTAGCGACTATGCTATAGGAGCTATTTTGGGGAAGAGATCAGACAAGCTATTGCATGTCATATACTATGCAAGTCGTGTCTTAGTTCAAAAAGTTATTGTTTAGGTCCTATTTGATTAGTTCAAAAGTTATTGTTTATATAGACCATGCTGCACTTAAGTATCTTTCGACCAAGCCAGACGCTAAATCTAGATTGATTAGGTGGGTGCTTCTTCTTCTGGAGTTTGACATTGAAATCAGACACTGGAATGGTTCAGAAAATCAGGTAGCTGATCACTTCTCTAGAATTAAACCTGAAGAAGGAGTGGTTCACCCCATTCCAGTGAATGAAAATTTCCCTGATGAACAACTCTTTGTTCTACATTTGTTATACATGGAGCCCCCTGATTTGCAGACATAGCAAACTGCAAGGCCAGCTAGATCATTCCCCAGGATTTCACTAAGCAACAAGTTAAGAAGTTGCTCCATGATGCAAAGTATTTCTTGTGGGAAGAACCTTATCTATTCAAGAGGTGCTCAGATGAGATCATCCAAAGATATATTCCAGATGAAGAAACAAGTCAAGTGCTTTGGCATTGTCCTGGGTTCGAATACGGTGGACACTTTGGTGGTGAGAGGACTGGGAATCTACCCATGCATAATGAGATGCCACAGCAAGCTATCTTGGAAGTAGAGTTGTTTGATGTATGGGAAATCGATTTTATGAGACCGCTCCCTCCTTCATACTCAAACAACTATATTTTGGTGGTTATGGATTGTGTCCAAGTGGGTGGAGACAGTGCCTTTGGCCACCAATGATGCCAACGTTGTGATTAGCTTTCTTCAGAGGTACATATTTAGCCGGTTTGGTATCCCACGAACCTTAATCAATAATGGGGGTAGTCACTTTTGCAACAAATAGATGGATTCTCTTATTCAGAGATACAGTGTCCAACATCAGGTGGCTACCCCCTATCACCCTCGGACAAGTGGATAGGTGGAGGTCTCCAATAGAAAACTCAAACAGATTTTAGAAAAGACCATGAGTGCTTCAAGGAAGGACTAGGCTAGGAAGATAAATGATGCTCTTTGGGCTTACCGGACAAATCTCAAGACTCCTACCGGCATGTCCCCTTATCAGTTGCTCTATGGCAAAGCATGTCACTTGCTAGTGGAGTTAGAGCATAGAGCTTACTGGGCTACTATGTTCCTGAACATTGATCCCAAGGCTGCAGGAGAAAAAAGGCTTCTCCAACTCAATGAGCTTGATAAATTTCGGACCACAGCTTATGAAAATACCAAGCTATACAAAGAGAAAACAAAAGTGTGGCATGATAAGAAGATAGCAACCAGAATATTTGAGCCAGGCCATAAAGTCTTTCTCTTTAACTCAAAGCTTAAGATATTTTCAAGAAAGCTAAAATCTCGGTGGTCAAAACCTTTTCTAATCACTAAAGTGTCTTCCTACGGTCATGTGGAAATCATAGAAGAGAACTCCGACAGGAGGTTCACTATCAATGGCCATAGGTTGAAGCAATATCTTGGTGGCAACGTCGATCGCCAACAGACTACTCATCTGCTCACTTAGCAAAATTGAATCGTCAAGCTAGTGATTTTAACGAAGCGCTCGTTGGGAGGCAACCTAATCTTTAGTATTCTTGTTTTATTTTTATTTGTCTTGTTTTCTTAGTTCGTAGTTTTTATTATTTTTATCTTTATTTAAGTCATGCAAATTAGTTGAAACAGAAACAGGAAAGCTTGGAATAAACAGGGGAACTTTTGGAGATGAAGGAGCTCACTGGCGTCTGGGCGTTTAGCGCTAGTAAGGAGCTCCAAAGGGAGAGCTCACTAGACATATGGCATTTAGCGCCACTTCTGGGCATTTGGCACCAGGTGCATAATACAAGAGGAGGATGCTACAGGTGTCTTGGCATTTAGCACCAATTTTCGGCATTTAGTGCCAGATATTCAAAAAAAAAAAATCCAAGCTGGCATTTAGCGCATCCCACAGCGTTTGGCGCCAGGTGTGCCACACACCAAGTTTAGTGTTCGAGAGGTACAGCGCTAAATGCCACATCAGTGGCATTTAGCGCCAATTATGCTACAACCACCCCTTTCTTTTGTGGATTCAAATTTTGAAATCAAATCCCCTTGATTCTCCCCCGTTTCCTTGTGATCCTCTCCCCTTTTCTTCCTCTTGACACCTATTATCCCTCCTTCATCAAATCCCTCCCCCTCCCCTTAAATCTCTCCACTTCCCAATACACCCCACCAAATCCCCTTCTACCCTGACTCCCTCACTTGTTTCTTCTTTCCCTCTATTATAAATTCCACCACCATCCCTCCCCTTCTTCACTTATCCTTTCACTCCCTCCACCCACAACACACGCATTCCCTCTCTCTCCCATACTACCCATTCCCCTTCTTTCTTCCAAATCCACAATAGTCCCCTCTTCTCTCTTCCTCCCTCTGTTCCTTTTACTTCTAATTTTTTCTATTTTTGCTTAGGAACAAGTAAATCTTTAAGTTTTGTATTGTCGATTAAGCTCTTTATTTTTATTAACAATGGCACCAAAGGGATCGTTATCAAGGAAGAGAAAAGGAAAAGCACCGAAAATAGCGCCCTTAATGCAACACGATTTCGTACAAAGTTGCATGAGAAACACTTATTCAAGCTTATGAATAAGAAAAAGGTGATTCCGGAGGTTAGATTTGATCTAAATCCAGAGAATATCCTGAAATCTAGTACCAAATTGCTCAAAAAGGATGCGAAGTTCTAACCAATCCATATACCGATGTAGGACAACTGAAGGTCCAAGAGTTCTATGGGAATGCTTGGATTACATATAGAGATGTTCATGGTATGAATGCAAAAGACTATCGCACTTTTTTACGAGGAAGAGTCCTCGTCTTTAGTCAGAGGAGTGTGAGAGAGATGCACCACTTACCACCTCCAAGTGGTTGGACGCTTATGATGAGAAGATGAGTCGGGATTGGAGATATGAGCGAGTGCTCGAGGATATTTGTTTCCCGGGAGCTCAGTGGAGAATAGGTACGGACAAACTCCCAAATCAATTGGGGTAGAGCGACCTCAAGCCAGTGGCAAGTGGATTGTTGGAAGTCATCCAACGATCTATTCTTCCAACAAGAAACCGCTCTGAGGCCACTGTGGATAGAGCCATCATGATCCATTGCATCATGATAGGGTATAAGGAAGATATGGCTGAAATAATTCCTCGACAAATATACAACATTGCCTCCAACCCCTCTCACATGCTAAGTTGGTCATTCCTCATCTCATTCACCGCCTCTGTGAAGCTGCTAGGGTAAATTTGGAGAATGACTTCCTCATTCCTATTGAGAGACCAATCTCCAAGAAAACCATGGAATATGCGAGGGTGGTGGTTCAGAAAAGAGAGCAAGCCAAAGAAGAAGAAGTTCTGCAAGCTCCTCCACCTCGACAAGAACAACCCCTCATGCCTCAAGGATGTTCATACCTTGGACCGAGTGATGAGTCCATATTTTACGATATATTTTCGTTTGATTTGAGTGGATTTCATCACATAAACCCACATTTATTCATCTAAATAGCATGCTTTTGAGATTTCTTCCTAAATTGTGCTTAAAAGTGAAAACATGCTCTTTTGTGCTTAAATTTAGTTAATTTTATTCACTTTAATTCTATTTAATGCCTTGATGTATTTGTTAAGTGATTTTAGGTTTTCAAGGCAAGCATGGGTTGAAGAAGTGAGGAAAAGAGCATGCAAAAGGGAAGAAATCATGAAGAAATGGAGTTTGGAAGTTCCAGCACTCGTGCGTATGCACAAGCATGCATTTGCATGCACAAGGAAGATTTGTGAGCGACGCGTACGCGTGACCCACGCGTACGCATGGGAGTGAATTTTGTGCAGTGACGCGTATGCGTGACCCACGTGTACGCGTGACCCGAGTTACGTCAGCTCATTAATTGCAAATCGCTGGGGGCGAATTCTGGGCCTTTAGAACCCAATCCAACCCATTTCTAAAGCTATTTGAGGCCAAAGTGAAGAGGAATGAAGGGGAGAGCACTTAGGGTTAGCTTTTACATGCTTTTCTCTTAGTTTCTAGAGAGAGAAGCTCCCCCCTCTCTCTAGAATTAGGTTAGGTTTAGTTTAATTTCCTTTAATTTCAGCATTTAATTCTTGTTTTAGTCTAGTTGCATTTATGTTTCTATGCTTTCTTGTCTTTATCTTCTTCATATCTTTTGCTATTTTCTCTTTCATGTCAATTTTCATGTTATGAACACTTTTGTTATTTTAATTCCAAGTAATGCAATTTATGTTTCCATGTCATTTATTGCTTTCTTTAGTTGTTGTTATGATTTTCTTACTTTGGTAGCTTTAGAATTTATTTTGTTGCAATTTAATATTATTTTATTTTTATGCACACCAAGTGTTTGATGAAATACTTGGCTTAGTTTTCACTTAGTTTTTCTACACTCTTGGCTTGGAATTGGTGACTTTGGTGATCCTTGAGTCATTGATGTCCATTCTTGTTTTATACATTAGAGTAGTTAGTTGATTTGGTCTCCATTGACTCTATGTGACCCTTAGTATTGACATAGGACTTATGGATTGAAATTAACTATGCCTATTTGACTTATCTTCGATGTAAGGTTGACTAAGTAGGATTAACTCTTCATAATCATCATATGTTTGTGGTCAATGTCTAGGATAGGTAGCCTTAGCTCTCAATTACTTGCCAAGATGTTTTCTTGCATCTAAAGTTTCCTTTTCTTGCACTTTGTTGCTTTTGACTTTTATTGCTTTGATCTTTAATTCCTTGCATGTTTAATTTTCACACTCTTGGTTGAGAAATTTGGATGTTTGGGTGGAATTGAGTTGTGGATGTCCATTCCGCATTGTGTGAGAATAGTTAATTGGTTTGGTTTCTATTGATGCTAGTCTTTCACTAAGTAATTAGTGAGTTGACTAGGACTTATGGATTGAGATCAATTACCCCCTTTTGACTAATTCTCAAGTAGGATTGACTAATTGGGATTAATTCCACACAACTGCCATGTTTGTGGTCCATAACTAGGATAGGAATCCCAAATTCCCCAATTCTCACCAAGAGCCCCTTTTAGTACTTAATTTCCATTTCCATTGCTTAATTGCTTTCCTTTTAATTTCTTGCATGATCGTTTGCACTATTGCTATTCACACCTCTCTCTCTCTCTCTCTCTTGCATTCATTCCCAATTCCCCGTGCTCTCTCTCTCTCATAGCCAACGATATGACATTTCATTGCAACTCCTAGGGAAGACGACCCGGGAGTTTAATTACTCTCGGTTATTTCGTGTTGATTGTGACATCTTTAGGATTATAATTTGATTGATGATCAATGGTTGGGTTTGGACTATACTTACAATGTCAATCCTATTTTTAGTAGGGATAAGCACGGGTAGCTCTATCCGAACCTGAACCGAACCAATTAAATTGGTTCTGAAACCAACGGGTAATCAGGTCCAACCCGAACCAAACCAATGGCCTTTGTTAGTGATTGGTTTAGGTATCGGTTCTGGGGATGCGGTATCCGAACCAACCCATGAACCCGATCATATATTAATTAAATAAAAAATAAAAATATATATGACTTTTAGTGGCTTTTAGTGAGATTATTCACTATTAATATGTTTGGATTTTAGTGAGTTTAGTTTTTAATGTATTTGGTGTTTAACATATTTAGATTATTTATATTAATGTTACATGTTTATTGTACTTATTAAATTTTTAAGATAAAAATTTGACTTTTTTATGAATTTCAAAGTCATCGGATACCCAATTACTCGAACCGAACCAATCCGTTCTTAATCGGTTTTGTTTGGTTCGGGTACATACACAAAAAAATGCAAATCCGAACCAAACCGAACCAATTACATTTTGATCGGTTCGGTTTTAATTTCACCTTGAATCCGAACCAAACCGACCCGTGCTCACCCCTAATTTTTAGTGCGAAAATGCAAACCCATGCTTTTGGTCATTGTCACCGAGCTATAAGGTCCGGGTTAGACGATGATGAAAATGGCCGACCTGTTCTAAGGTTGGTTCATCTCCGACCTCTTCATAAAGAGCTCGGTCAAATCACTATTGAGGCCCAATGGGCCCAGGACAGAAGATCACAGCCCACCTGAAAGCAGCTGGCCAAAAGATAGGTGATCTCACCCACCAAAAGAGAAGATAAGATAATAAACTTATCTCAAGGGAGGTCACTCAATACTACTATAAATACATTGGAGCACCCAGGTATAACTCATACTCTGATTCAACACAAAAAAACCTGCCTAAAGCCCATTCTAACTTAAGCATCGGAGTCTCTTGCAGGTACCACCACCCTCCGGTGTCCAAGGATCAGCAGCAATCTCAAGATCAGCAAGTCGGACCCGACAACTCTGTTCATGCCCAAGGATCTCATCCGAAGATCGACCTCCAATTTTAGGTAACCCTCGGAACATTGGCGCCGTTGCTGGGGAACCTGGAAGTCATCCTACCATCATGGCAGATAACCATGACAACGACCATGACTCCGGATTGGAAGAAAAAATGCCGCATAAGAACACGGATGCTGCATCAAAGGAAACACCTCAATCCAAGAGAGACAAGCAAACCCCAAATACAGATATCTTAGATACAATCCATGAACAGCAGGATCGCCTTAAACAGATCAAACAGGAAGCTGAACGGCAGCAAGAGGCTGAGAGAGACCTTTGGAAAGAAACAAGATGGCGTTAAGAGCTGGAGGATAAGCTCCTAAATCTCGAATTCGACCTCAAAACTAAGGCCACACAATCAGCTGCGAAGATAGTCCCCACAAGGACCAAGATCTGTTGAGAAAGGAGATCATGAAAGCTAAAGTTCCAAAGGACTTTGATGAGGGAAAAACGATTCCACACAAATTTACCGGCAAGTGTACCGAGTCGCATCAAGTAGTAATAACTCACAAGAGTGAGGTCGATCCCACAGGGATTGATGGATTGAGCAATTTTAGTTAGGTGATGAATTTAGTTAAGTGAATAGTTGATGATTTGAGTGATTTTGATTAACAGAAGTGAAATTGTAAGAAAATAAAAGTGCAGAATGAAAATTGGCTGAATATTAAAGTGCAGAAGAAGTAAATTGCAGAAACTTAAAGAGCAAGAAAGTAAAAGAGCTGAAACTTAAATTGCAAGAAAGGTAAATGATTGAAACTTAAAGTGCAAGAAACTTAAATTGCTGAATCTAAATTACTGGAAAATGTAAATTGCATTAAGAGTAAAGAAATTTGGGTGTTGGGATTCAAATTAAACTAGAAAATGTAAATTAAAGTGAATCAGAGAGCTATGAGATGAAGAGATTCAGCTCAGTAGCAAAACAGAAATGGAAAATTTCTTGAAGAACCAAACAGCAAGAAGACTTATATCAATTGTGAAATTCTAAAGAGAAATTAAAAATTGCAAAAGAGCAACAAGATCAGAAAGCAGATCTAGATCTCAATTACTCTCTTGACCAAACAGAAAAAAAATTGCAGAAGAAATGAAAATGAAAACAAACAAGAAGATTTAGATCCAATTCTCCAATTCTCAGAACTATAAGAAAGAAAAGCAGAAGATGATTCTCAGATGAAGAATTTCAATGGAATTCTTCAATCTGAATTCAAAAACCCAAAACAGAAAATAGAAGTTGCAGAAGAAAGAGCGAACAGAAAGAAAACTAGATCTAATCCCAATTCCCCAAATTCAAAATGAAAATTTAAAAGTGAGAAAACTAAAAATGAGCAAAAGGTCATTCTCAAATCAAAATTTCTCCTACTTATACACTTTCTATTTTAGTCTTCAAAGCTTGGAATGGGCTTTTTAATTTTGGATTTAGCCTTGAATGAAAAATGGGTTGGGGAGTGTTGGCTAGCTCCCAGGGAAGCACTCCGTGCGCTTTGTGAACGTCCCGTTCACTAGTATTGCGTGCCTTCCTCGTGCCACAATTGCCTTCCTATAGCATTCAATAAGTGAACGCTGCGCTTAAAGTTTGAGCGCTACACTTGATGCTTCCTTGGATGCGCTCCCTTGGTTGAGCACTACGTTAAAACATTAAACGCTGGCTATGTTCCTTTGATGCGCGCCTTTCTTCCTTGGTCCTTTTGCCCGAAAATGTTCACTTAGTGAATGTGGCATTCACTTGCTAATGAACGCTGCTCCTTGATGTGCGCCTTGGTGCGCTTGTTTCCTTGCCTAGCATTGCCGTAATGAACGCTACGTTTGGTCATTGGGCACTGGCTAGTGGTACGAATGGCGCAAGGCCTTGCTTCCAAGCCCCAAAAGTCACGAAAAAGGTGGAACAAGTGAACGCTACATTCACTTCTAAAGTGAACACTAGCCAAAAGCATTCTCTTTGAGCGTGGCGTTGCTTCACCTAGAAGCAATCAAACAACTAATCAAAGTATCACCAAATTCACAAGGTCTTTGCATCATTCATGAAATCAATTAATTCTAGCATAAACCCTATGATTTTGTGTAAAATAAATGATGGTTGATTGATTCAAAATAATCATGAAAATCCATTCCAATTACTTACTTATTGTGCAAGAAAGTGCATAAAACCTAATGAAACTAATGAAAAATGCTTGTAAAACTAGCATAAGATGACTTGTCATCACAACACCAAATTTAAACCTTGCTTGTCCCCAAGAAAGCGCTAAACATGAGAAGAAATGAAATGAAACAGAGAAGCATATATCCTTATTTAGCAGGTAATTGAATAAAGACCATGGGATTTTTTGCAGACAAGATGCAGCTCACTTATTCTTTGCTGATAGATAAGAAATGCTTCTTTGAGGATTCACTAGAGTTGCTGTTATAATTCCTTGCTCTTTAATTGATCCTTTTTTATTTTTCCTTCTTTCTTTTGCTTAGAAAGCTTATTTCTCAATGGTAACTCAATGTTAAGTGTTGCAGCAGCCTTTTGGCTCAATTTTTCTCAACACTTCTTCACTACAGACACTTGGCTCACAATTCTTCTTAGGAACATTGATGCCCAGCACCTCTTTGGGTTACTAAATGCTTTGTAACTAGGTTGCTCTTGAGAATAGACTTTCGGTTGGTAATCCCGGATTAGTTAATCCAAGTTACCAAGTTTTAAAAGACTCTTCAGAACCTAATTATCCAAGCATATCCTAGTAACAAAAGCACCACAGGCATATGTCCTAAGGTCCAAGCTATTGGTGTCTAGCCTTATTGTTTGTTTCTTTTAGTTTTGTTGCCAATCCTTGGCTTTTCTTTTCTTTTTCTTTCTCACTTTTCTTCATTTCCCAGGGATGTTCATTAATAAAAGGTTTTATAATAGCAACTAAGTTCACACTATAAGAGACATTCTATTATGTAGCTTTTATTATTGAGCTTATCATCTAATCAAGCAATTACCACCACAAGTCTTTATTCTAATTCCTACCACATTGGGCTCTCACTTTCTATTTCAAACATTTTCTCTTATTGATACAAAAGGGAAACAAGACATGAATTTAAGGCAAATGAGTGATAACAAGCATAATGCAGATCCTAATAAGAAACCTACTCAAGATGTGAAAGTGCAGAATATAAAATATTTGGAGGCATATCATGTTTCAGATATGCATCATCCTTATTTAATTAAAACTATAAAAAAGACTCCACCACCTCTAGTTGTCGTGCTCTTTCGCTCTACTGGATTCTCCCTTCCTTTTTGACTCCTTCTTCTGTTTCTTTCTTGTTTCTTGGGGCTCTTCAACAGGGCATCTGCGATCTCAAATTTGGTCTACCTGACCCCAGAGCCCAGCCTCCTTCAATCCTTGTTGGCTTGTTGCATGTGTGCTGTATTTTTCTGGGCTTTTGCTCTCTGATGGTCTACCAATTCTGGGCATTGAACAAATGGCTTAATCTCTTGATTCAATATTGGCATGCCACTGACTACATAGTCCAACTTTGCTTGAGTTTTTATATCATACTCCATCCTGTCCAAGTTCCTATGCTCTTCAATTGTATAATATATGTTCTTCCATTGATAAAGGTTTTGGGTGTACTCCCCATACTTGGATTGTCGTAGGGACAATCTATTAAATGATTCTTGAAAGTTTGCCGATTGTTCTCTTTGCCCATCAAGAATTCTTGCTTCAAATTCTCTCTGTTAATCTAACATCTTTATCTGGAAATTTTCTTGTTGTTCTATCATCTGCCGCTGCCAATTCTCTTGTTGCTCTCGATCCTTCAAATACTGTTCTTGTTGCCTCAAGTATTGCTCCTGTTGTTGCTCCTGTGCTCTCATGTATTGTTGAGACATTTCTTCAATGGCTCTTTGCATTTGGCTCAGGTCCATTGCACCAGAAACTTGTTCCCCCTCCTCTTGTGGTCTCCTCCTTCTTCCTTGAGCTCTTCTCTCTTGATGATTGTCAGTGTCAGTGACACCTTCCATGCTTTTCTTGGTGATTCCTCTGCTTCCCTTTACCTTCTCTGTATCTTCATCCTCAAAGAGTACTCCTACTCTATTGAACAGCCTCAGAATAGTGCTTGGGTGCCCAAGTCTACTTGATTTACCAGTATCCTCAGCCATCTCTTGAATGCTATCTGCGATGAGCTGTGGGATATTGATTTCTCCTCCCCTAAGTATCCAATATGTCATAATTGTCCTCTTTATTGTGACCTCAGATGTATTTGCAGTGGGGAGGATAGATCTTCTCACTATCTCGTATCACCCTTTGGCTTCAGGTATGAGATCCATTCTCTTCAAGTAGCTTGGATTTTCTTCTGAGTCCCTTTCTCAGTCTTTGCCTTCAAAGCATAAATCACTTAGTATCTCATCAGGATCATTTTCACCCTGCATTCTGTCATTAAAGATGGGTTCTCCATAGGTTATCACTCTTATCTGCAAGACTCTCATGATGGATGATGGGCTGAAATCTATCTCAACCCCCTTAACATAGCTCTTGTAGGGAGGGCTGGTCTTGCTTGACCTTACAGTATAGAACTATCTAATCATGGTTGCACTTATGTCTGTGAGAGGTTCACATAGAAGTTCCCATCTCCTCTCTACGGTTATTCTTCTCATGATGGGATATTCTCCATCTTTCAACTTGAACCCCATCTCTGGAATGACCTTTTTTGATTCCATCAACCTATAATATCTTGATTCATGAAATTGAGACTTAAATCTCTTGGTATCATATGTTGGTGGTTCGGTTTCAGCTTATTCCTTTCCTTTCCTTCTTCTGAAACTTGATGAAGCCATGAATTAGGAATGAAGGAAGGGAGAAGAAAGGCCTTGGTTAATGCACGGTTATGATAGAAGGAATGGGAGGTAAGGTGTTGTGTGATGTCTTTGGGTGAGAGAAGGATGATGTAACATGTTTGGGATGAATGTATGAAGAAAGCAATGGTATGTGAGCTTGAGAAGTGCTACTGCCAATTTATAGAAGGGCCGTGAATTCTTGAAACAAAAGAATAAGTTGGAGGATTCGGTTAAATTGCAATGAAGGGTGATGATTGAGCAAATCATTGTTGAGGTAGTGGGAATGAACGGCTTGCATGTAAAGGTGGGTGAAGACAAGGATTGCTCCCTCATTGGGCATATTTGGTTCGGCCTCCTAGGTGTTAAACCATGCAGATTTTGTTTCCAAGAGAACACCATTCCCTAAGCACATGTGACTCTCTTTTCCCCCTTGTGACAATCGTACATGCATGCCTCCTTTTGTCTTCTTCTCAACCTTCTTCATACCTAACCACGTGAATCAAGGAGATAATGAGCTCAAACTTTAAATTTAATACGGTGGAGTGAAGAATAATGAAGAAAAATAAAATTTATTCTATGTTTCTTATTTATGAATAACCAATTATGCCCCTTAGACAAAATATTTGGTGAACACCAAACTTGTTTCCTTCTAAGTATTCCATATAGAACCCAATGAATATCTGTCATAATTGGTAGATTCATTATAAGGAACATTTTATTTGCTACCATGCTACCATAAACTCATAAAATGATGCAATGTATGGTTTATCTATTCATGAATTTGAGCCTTTGAGTAAAAATGATTTTCTTAAAATTCATAGCATATATAGACACCAAACTTAATGTTTGGCTATATACTTAAACAAAATGAATGAGTATATATCCTAAATTGGTTCTATGATCAATTATGCATGAAAAGCTATTTTAAAGTGCCTTTAGGCACACTAAACTTAGGAGTCAAACATATGCTTCAAAATGATGTGTGCAGTTATCAAATCCACTCATGAAAGCTCAAATTTATGCTAGAAGAACCATTAATTATTAAAATTAAAACAAAAGCAAGAATATTAAATTATGGGCTGCCTCCCATGGAGCGCTCTTTTATTGTCACTAGCTTGACATTGGTTCCTTGTTAGGGTGGCTGATGATTGTGGTGCCTCAGTTTGCCCCTTCTCACTGTGAGCTTTCTTCCTGTGCGTTGATGGTTAATCTCCACATGCTCCAGTGAGAGTATCTTGTTAACGGCGTAGTAATCATTAGTTTGTGGATCTGTCTCCAACTGCTGGTAGATCAATCTTACTCAGTCCCGTTTTGAGAATCCTTCAGTTGGTATACTTTTGTTCTTCCACCCTTTTGGAATCCTGTTCTTACTCTTCTTTCCTTTCTTCAATTTGTCCTTCTTTCTTTGCAGCAGGTTTTATGTCAGGGACCTCCTTCTCAATAATCAAATCTTTAATCCCTTCTTGCCTTCTTTTCTCAGCCTTCACATGTTCCTTACCCTCTTTTTCTTCTCCACTGTCCATCTCTTGCTTTACAGGTGAGCTGATGAGTGCTTAATTGGATTTTTCTTTCCACTGTAATTTTTCTTCTTCAACCCTCATGTAGCTTTTCTCTTCAGCAGTATGTTGTACTACCTGGAAGACATTTAAAGTGATATTCTCATCATTTAACCTCAAAGTCATTTCTCCTTGTTCCACATCAATGATGGCCCTTGCTGTGGCCAAGAAAGGTCTTCCCAATATAATAGAGTCATTCCCCTCTTCACCTAAGTCCAGGATTACAAAGTCTGCTGAAAATATGAATTTCTCTACTCTGACCAAGAGATTTTTAATAACCCCTTTGGGAATTACCAGAGATCTATCCACTAGCTCCAATGACATCTGTGTAGGCTTCACTTCTTCTATACATAGCCTTCCCATCATAAACATAGGTATCAGGTTGATACTGGATCCCAAATCACACAGTGCCTTGTCAATGATTATGTTACCAATGGTACAAGGTAAGAAGAAGCTTCCAGGGTCTTTGAGTTTAGGTGGGATGCCTTCTTGAATCACTGCACTGCATTCCTAGGTTAAGATCACTGTCTCCTTCCCATTCCAGCTCCTCTTCTTATTGATGAGCTCCTTTAGAAATTTTGCATACAGAGGCATATGCTCCAATGCTTCAGCAAGTGGAATATTGATCTTCAGCTTCTTAAACACTTCTAGGAACTTGGGAAACTGTTGGTCTTTAAGCTCTCTGTTGAACCTTTGAGGATATGGAATGGAAGGAGTGTATGGCTTCTCCTCCTTCTTAGAAGCTTGTGGAGGTGCCTCTATACTTTGCTTGCCCTTCTTTGGAGATTGTGGCTGTTCCTCTGTTTCCTTGAGCTTCTCTTGGTCTTGCTTATCTTTTTCCCCTATTTGCTTCTTGCTGCCAATATCATTCTTAGCTGGCCTCTTGTTAATTTCTTTGTCATTTACCAAAGTTCATCCACTCCTCAATTGGATGGCTTTGCATTCTTCCTTGGGGTTGGGAATGGTGTCACTTGGTAATGTATTGGGTGCTCTTTCAGCCACTGTTTGCTTGGACAGTTGGCCAATTTGCCTCTCTAGATTCCTTAATGAAGCTTCATGGTTCTTACTAGTTAGCTCTTGATATCTCATCATCTTCTCCATCATCACTTTCAGATTGGAAATCCTTTGGGATTCTTGGGGTAATTGTGGCTGATTTTGAGATGTTGAGGGTGGATGATAGTTATTTTGTTTAGCGGATGGGTTATTGGATGGGTAGTAATTGGGTTGAGGTTGATTGTTTTGTGGTTTTTTGTATTGGTTTTGGTTAGTGTTTTGATGGTTTTGATGGTTTGTGTTTCTGGAATTATTTTGGTTTGAGTTTCTCTGCTAAGGCTGCTGGTTTTGATTGTGATTGTCTCCCCACCTCAAGTTGGAGTGGTTCCTCCAGGATGAGTTGTAGGTATCTCCATGGAACTCATTTTGTCTAACTCCTTGGTTGTGCATGTATTGGACTTGGTTAGGTTGTTGCTCTTCATAGAGTTCTTCATTCTGTCCCCATGTATGTGATGGTTGATTTGGAGTGTTCACTGCTGCAACTTGAAGACCATCAATTCTCTTGGCCATCATTTCCATTTGTTATTGAATCTGCTGATGCATTACCTTGTTTTGAGCTAAAATGGTATCCACACCTTCCAGCTCCAATATACCCTTCCTTTGAGCTGGTTGTCGTTGCCTTTGATGAACATAGAAGTATTGGTTATTTGTCACAGTGTCTATCAATTTTGAGCTTCTTCAACTGTCTTCATGAGTTGCACTGAGCCTCCAACAGAATAGTCAAGTGCTTCTTGAGCTCTTAGTGTCAATCCTTCATAGAAGTTTTGGAGTCTATCCCATTTACTGAACATTTCTGGTGGGCACTTTCTGATTAAAGCTTTGTATCTCTCCCAAACATCATACAATGTCTCTCCATCCATCTGAGTAAATGTTTGGACCTCTGTCTTCAGTCTGATAATCCTTTGGGAAGGATAGAACTTGGCTAGGAACTTGTTCAATAGATCCTCCCAATTGTTGATGTTTTTTCTTTGAAATGCCTCCAACTATTGAGCAAATTTGTCCCTCAGGGAAAATGGAAATAGCAGCAGCTTGTAAATGTCTGGATGCACACCATTGGTCTTCACTGTGTCACATATCCTCAGAAAAGTGGATAGGTGCTGGTTTGGATCTTCCAAGGGACCTCCTCCATAAGAACAGTTGTTCTGCACCAAAGTGATGAGTTGAGGCTTCAATTCAAAGTTGTTTACATTGACATTTGGAGTGAGTATGCTACTCCCACAGTGCCTTGAATTAGGGAAAGTGTAGGAGGCTAGAACTCTCCTTTGAGGCTAGCTATTGTTAGCCACTCCCTCTGGTGGATTAGGGGCATTCCCTTCCATCTCTTGGTTTTCTTCCTCTGATTCCTCTCCACCAATGATCCCCTTTCCTCTTGCTTCTCTTCTTAGTCTTCGAAGAGTTCTCTCATCAAGGTCACAAGAGGTGGAGACCTCTCTCCTTGCTTCTGTCATACACACAAAACCAGAAACCACAAACAATCTACTCTATTGATAGAGTTATGTTAAGGTTATCTTAAACAAAAATTCAAATAGTTAGTGTGCTTAGTAAAAATAAAAAGAAAATGCTTAATCTAGATTATCAACCTACTTAATCATTGTCAATCTAAATCAATCCCCGGCAACGGCGCCAAAAACTTGACGAGGGAAAAACGATTCCACACAAACTCACCGGCAAATGTACCAGGTCGCATCAAGTAGTAATAACTCACAAGAGTGAGGTCGATCCCACAGGGATTGATGGATTGAGCAATTTTAGTTAGGTGATGAATTTAGTTAAGTGAATAGTTGATGATTTGAGTGATTTTGATTAACAGAAGTGAAATTGTAGGAAAATAAAAGTGCATAATGAAAATTGGCTGAATATTAAAGTGCAGAAGAAGTAAATTGCAGAAACTTAAAAAGCAAGAAAGTAAAAGAGCTGAAACTTAAATTGCAAGAAAGGTAAATGATTGAAACTTAAAGTGCAAGAAACTTAAATTGATGAATCTAAATTACTGGAAAATGTAAATTGCATTAAGAGTAAAGGGATTTGGGTGTTGGGATTCAAATTGAACTAGAAAATGTAAATTAAAGTGAATTAGAGAGCTATGAGATGAAGAGATTCAGCTTAGTAGCAAAACAAAAATGGAAAATTTCTTGAAGAACCAAACTGCAAGAAGACTTAGATCAATTGTGAAATTCTAAAGAGAAATTAAAAATTGCAAAAGAGCAACAAGATCAGAAAGCAGATCTAGATCTCAATTACTCTCTTGACCAAACAGAAAAGAAATTGTAGAAGAAATGAAAATGAAAACAGAAAAGAAGATTTAGATCCAATTCTCCAATTCTCAAAACTATAAGAAAGAAAAGCAGAAGATGATTCTCAGATGAAGAATTTCAATGGAATTCTTCAATCTGAATTCAAAAACCCAAAATAGAAAATAGAAGTTGCAGAAGAAAGAGCGAACAGAAAGAAAACTAGATCTAATCCCAATTCCCCAAATTCAAAATGAAAATTTAAAAGTGAGAAAACTAAAAATGAGCAAAAGGTCATTCTCAAATCAAAATTGCTCCTACTTATACACTTTCTATTTTAGTCTTCAAAGCTTGGAATGGGCTTTTTAATTTTGGATTTAGCCTTGAATGAAAAATGGGTTGGGGAGTGTTGGCTAGCTCCCAGGGAAGCGCTCCGTTCGCTTTGTGAAGTCCCGTTCACCAGTATTGCGTGCCTTCCTCGTGCCACAATTGCCTTCCTATAGCGTTCAATAAGTGAACACTGTGCTTAAACTTTGAGCACTACACTTGATGCTTCCTTGGATGCGCTCCCTTGGTTGAGCGCTACATTCAAACATTGAACGCTGGCTATGTTCCTTTGATGCGCGCCTTTCTTCCTTGGTCCTTTTGCCCGAAAACGTTCACTTAGTGAACGTGGCGTTCACTTAGTGAACGTGGCGTTCACTTGCTAATGAACGCTGCTCCTTGATGTGCGCCTTGGTGCGCTTGTTTCCTTGCCTAGCGTTGCCGTAATGAACGCTATGTTTGGTCATTGGGCGTTGCCTAGTGGTACGGATGGCACAAGGTCTTGCTTCCAAGCCCCAAAAGTCACGAAAAAGGTGGAACAAGTGAACGCTACGTTCACTTCCAAAGTGAACGCTAGCCAAAAGCATTCTCTTTGAGTGTGGCATTGCTTCTTTGAACGCAACGCTTCCCTGATTCTTCATTTTTCCATTTCTTCAGCTACAAGCAATCAAACAACTAATCAAAGTATCACCAAATTCACAAGGTCTTTGCATCATTCATGAAATCAGTTAATTCTAGCATAAACCCTATGATTTTGTGTAAAATAATTGATGGTTGATTGATTCAAAACAATCATGAAAATCCATTCCAATTACTTACTTATTGTGCAAGAAACTGCATAAAACCTAATGAAACTAATGAAAAATACTTGTAAAACTAGCATAAGATGACTTATCATCAGACTTTAAAGCCCCTGACATGATCCTATATGACGTTACGTCTGATCCAAGCCACCACGTCAGCGATTTCAGAAGTCGGATGTATCTTACGGATGCCTTAGATGCAATCCGATGTAAATCCTTCCCGACCACTTTGACCAAAACGGCACTAAGGTGGTTCGACAGCTTGCCGCCAAGGTCGATAGCAAGCTTCGATGAACTCGCCAAGAAGTTCTTAGCTAGATTCTCCATCCAGAAAGACAAAGCCAAGCATGCTCCAAGCCTGCTAGGGATTAAGCAAGGAGATCGGGAAAGTCTTCGCAGTTACATGGAGAGATTCAACAAAGCATTCCTGGATATACAAAATCTTCCAAGAGAAGCAGCCATCATGGGTATCATCAATGGCCTACGAGAAGGACCCTTTAGTCACTCCATATCCAAAAAACATCCAACATCTCTCAACGATGTTCAAGAACGGGCGGAAAAATACATTAATATGGAGGAGAACTCCCGATTGGGAGAAACTTCAAAGAATAGATTCCCCTACCCACCTCGGGATAAGGTTAAAAAATCTAAGAAGAAGGAAGACCAATCTACTGAGAAACCCAGAAAGTTCCATAACTACACCCCTCTTCAGGTGTCTCTCGTGGACGTTTACCGGGAAATATGTAACATTGAGAAGATCCCACCACCTCGCCCGATTAAACACAAGAGAGGAGCAAGTCGGACAGAGTATTGCGAATACCACCGAATCTACGGGCATTCTTCCAACGAGTGCTATGACCTAAAGAATATTATAGAAAAATTGGCACGAGAAGGGAGATTGGATCGGTTCTTAGCCAATAGAGCGGATGAACCAAAATAGAGAAGAAGGGATGAAGAGGTCGGATGAGCTGAACGTCCCTCTCACAACCCTGAGAGACATGTTCACATGATAAATGGAGGATTCGTAGGAGGAAGGATCTATAAATCATCCCGCAAAAAATACCTCAAAGAAGTGTATCATGTCGGAGAGGGGGACAGGTCACCCGACCTCCCCACTATCTCCTTCACTCAAGAGGATGCCGCAAGCATCATCCCGTGGCATGATGACCCCGTGGTCATTACAATCATACTCGCCAACGCCAACCTTCACCGAACGTTGGTAGACCAAGGAAGTTCTGTAGATATCCTGTTCAAATCTGCCTTCGACAAGCTCGGCCTACAAGAGAGAGAGCTCAGAGCTTATCCGAATAGCTTGTTCAGACTCGGAGATGCGCTAATCCAACCACTTGGGTACATCCCACTGCACATAACATTTGGAAAAGGAATGCGGTCTAGAACATTGAGCATTGACTACATCGTAGTCGACGTGAACTCCGTATACAATGCCCTTATAGGATGGACAACGTTAAATCAACTCGCTGCGGTGGTCTCCACTCCCCATCTATGCATGAAGTTTCCAACTACAGATGGGATTGCTACCATAAAAGGGGACCAAAACCTCGCGCGACACTGTTACAATAAAAGTCTGAACCTTAAAGGCGACCTCAGAGGAAAGGAAACCAATAGTATAGAACTCGGGGGAATTCGAGCTCGCGAAGAACTCCGTCCTCAACCGGAAGGTGAGACCAAAGAAGTTCAAATTGGAGGCACTCAAGACAAAACAACAAACATAGGGACGAATCTAAATGAAGACCGAAAGGATTTGCTAACAAAGCTCCTAAAGGATAATTCTGACCTCTTTGCATGGAAGGCCGCCGACATGCCCGGTAGTGATCCCAGACTAATGTGTCAGAAATTAGCCGTATACCCTAGGTCGCGGCTAGCGCAGCAAAAACGTAGGAAGCTTGGTCCTAAGAGGTCACAAGCCGTAGAGGATCAGGTACAGGCCTTGCTGGAGGCAGGATTCATAAGGGAGGTAAAATATCCATTGTGGCTAGCCAATGTAGTATTAGTTAAAAAGTCAAATGGGAAGTGGCAGATGTGCACTGATTACACTGACCTCAATAAAGCCTGCCCAAAAGATCCTTACCCACTCCCGAATATAGACACACTAGTCGATGCTTCATTGGGATACAAGTATCTCTCCTTCATGGATGCTTACTCGGGATACAACCAAATTCCGATGTATCAACCTGACCAAGAGAAAACCTCATTCCTAACCCCAAGAGCAAACTACTGCTACATAGTCATGTCCTTCAGACTCAAGAACGCAGGGGCTATATATCACATCGAAAAGCTGATGGAGGTATATGTAGATGACATGCTGGTAAAGACACAAAGGGAGGAAACGTTATTATCCGACCTCACTGAAGTGTTCAACACCATAAGAAAGCATGGGATGAGACTTAACCCCACAAAGTGCACTTTCGCAGTAGAAGCTGGTAAATTCCTGGGCTTCATGCTCACTCAAAGGGGATTGAAGCAAACCCGAATAAATTCCAGGCCATACTTAGCATGAAAAGCCCGACCTGTGTTAAGGAGGTCCAGCAGCTCAACGGAAGACTAGCGGCTCTGTCTAGATTCCTAGCTGGATCAGCATTAAGATCTCTCCCTTTCTACGTAACACTAAGTAAAGAAAAGAGGTTCGAATGGACCCCAGAATGTGAAAAGGCCTTCCAATATTTCAAGACATTCCTGGGGCAACCACCCATCTTAACCCGACCCAGGGAAGGAGAAGAACTAATCCTATACCTCGCCGTAGGAAGTCGGACAATAGCTTTAGCACTAGTCAGAGAAGACGAAAATGGACAACAACCCATCTACTTCATCAGTAAGGTTCTACAAGGGGATGAATTAAACTATCAAAAGATAGAAAATTCGCCTACGCCCTTATACTCACTTCTCGATGACTCCGGCCATACTTTCAAGCTCACACTATCAGAGTACGGACCAATCAACCTATAAAAAGCATTCTACAGAAAATGGACTTATTTGGAAGAATTCTACAATAGGCAGTCGAGTTGTCCGAGTTCGATCTTAAGTATGAAGCTCGGACAGCCATCAAGTTCCAATATCTGGCCGACTTCATTACAGAATACACCGACGCCCCAGACATCCCCAGAGAGTGGAACCTTTACGTTGACGGCTCCTCCAAAAAGCTGGGAGTGGAGCCGAAGTGATCCTAGAAAGTGATCAAGGAACCCAACTCGAACTCTCCTTAAGGTTCGAGTTTCCTGCCTCAAATAACCAAGCCGAGTACGAAGCTCTGCTGGCTGGTTTGAAGCGGCTAGAGAAGTGGAAGCTCAAAAGCTTAACATTTTTAGCGACTCACAAGTAGTCACTTCACAAATCGAAGGGAGCTACCAGGCCAAGGATCCCACCATGAAAAAGTACCTAGACAAGACCAGAGAACAACTCAGACAATTCACAGGATATGAGATCTGTCATATACCTAGAGAACAAAATGCCCAAGTGGATGCACTTTCGAAACTAGCCAGTACAAAACCAGGGAGCAATAATAGAAGCCTCATCCAAGAAACACTGCAAAATCCGTCAACCTTAGAAGGAATAAAAGTCCTAAGTATATTAGACCAGGACCAAGGGTGGATGACTCCCACAGTCAGCTATCTCAAGTCTGAAACACTCCTCATAGACAAAAATGAGGCAAAAAGGCTAGTACGAGAAGCGCAGTACTACACCATAGTTCACGACGTCTTATATAGGAGAGGAATCTCCACACCTCTCCTAAAATGCGTCCCGACCTCCGCTACGAGGGAAGTTCTTGAGGAAGTCCACAGTGGCATGTGCGGCAATGACCTCGGGCATGAGCTCTTTTCCAAAAAGGTACTCCGAGCTGGTTTTTACTGGCCGACCTTGCAAAAGGAAGCAACAGAGTTTGTCAAAACATGCCCCCATTTCAGAAGCACGCCAACTTTCACATCGCACCACCCGAAGAGCTCATTTGTGTTACTTCACCCTGGCCATTTGCAAAGTGGGGGCTCAACCTCCTCGGACCTTTCCCTTAGGGATCAGTGCAAGTCAAGTTCATCATTGTAGGAATAGACTATTTCACAAAGTGGATCGAGGCTGAACCTTTAGCCAATGCCACCGCCCAAAAAAGTCGGAAGTTCTTGTATAGAAACATTGTCACAAGGTTTGGGGTCCCATACTCCATTACCACAGACAATGGCACTCAGTTCACTGACACGGGCTTCAGAAACCTGGTAGCCGACTTGAAAATCAAGCACCAATTTACCTCCGTAGAGCACCCACAAGCCAATGGACAGGCGGAAGCCGCCAACAAAGTCATACTGGCCGGGTTAAAACGGAGACTACAGGACGCCAAGGTAGCTTGGGCCGAAGAGCTTTCGCAAGTCCTATGGACATACCGGACCACCACACTCCACCACCGGAGAATCACCATTCCGACTTACTTACGGAATGGAGGCAATGATTCCCGTGCAAGTAGAAGAATGATCCCCCAGAGTGATTCTCTACAACAAAAACACCAACTCCCAAGCTCAAAGGGAAGAGCTCGACCTACTTTCCAAAGTCAAAGAAAGAGTTCGGATCAAAGAGGAAGCCCTAAAGCGTCGAATCGCTCTGAGGTATAATCGGAAGGTAATCCAGCGAAGCTTCACCACCAACGATCTCATCTTAATCCGAAATGATATCGGAGCAGGTCGGTCAGGAGAGGGGAAGCTAGCAGCTAACTGGAAGGGACCATACCGAGTTATAGAAGTACTAGGAAAAGGCTACTTTAAGGTCATGGCATGCCTGTAACCTGAGAAAGTACTATAGTTAGAAAGTAGAAAAAATCTTAGGTGAAGGCGCACTCTTTTTCCTAAAAAGGTTTTTTAATGAGGCGCCAGGTCGAGATCTAAGAAGCTGCCCAACCTAGAAGGGTAAGCACTCTCATGTACATTCTTATTTATGTTTTTATCTCATTATTATTTGAATGAAATTCGTCAATTCCTTAAAAAGTTTCCTACCAAGACGCATTACTCTAAGCTCATAAAATGCAAAATTCATCGCCCGATTAAAAGAGGTCGGCAAGGTGAAGCGATAGAAGCAAGATAGAAAAAGTGGCCTGACGAGGTCTAACTAAAATGGGATTATTAAAAATAACTTGAGAAGGCCCGACAGAGAAGTCGGATCAGTGAAAGGATCACTAAAAAGGGACAAAAAAATCTCGCAAAGGCCAAAGAAAGGTTAATAAACCAAGGACCGAAATGCTCAGCTATAAAGGTACAAGCCTGAAAAAGGATCTTACCTAAAGCTAGAAACACGACCTCAAGACGGAGCTAAAAAGTCATCCAAACTATAAAGAAAAGGTTCCCCCTCGGAACACTACCTAAAAAGTTGTTGGAATATGACTAAAAGCTCGAGCAACGAAGCCATATAGGTCGACATCAGCTAAGAAGAGGCGCGACTCAAAGAAACAAATATGACCTCGAGAAAAGAACAAGTAAAAAGCCAAAAAGGTTGAAAAACAACTTAAGGCTCAAAAGTGCTTAGCTAAAAGGGTACATGATGAGAGAACTTTTGCGTGGTCTAGAAATTTGCGGATAAATCCTCGTTGCAAGTATAGTTTCTAAACCTTCAAAAGTTCTTTCATACAAACGTTTTGGTTGTCACAAGTAACAAACCCCTTTTTTTTTTAAATTGTTAACCGAGTATTCAAACCTCGGGTCGTCTTCTCAAGGAATTGCAGGGAAGTATGTTCTTATTATTGGTTATGAGTTTTGTAAACTGGGGTTTTGAAAGTGAGGAAGCAGTATGTTGAATGATAATAAAATTAAAATAAATAACTATAAAATAAACTCTTGGCATGGTATAAGAACTGGAAGTCCTATCCTGGTTATCCTTGTCAATTGTAATGAGAATTGGATTTTTCTCTCACTTTGTTAACCTCTAACTATGAAGGTAAGTTAAGTGGATGAATTAATTTTTATTCCTCAGGTTCTAGTCTTCCCTTGGGAAAGGCTAGAGTTATTGGAACTTGAAGTAATGAAATGAAGAAATCTAATTTTCAATCAACAATGAGTTTGATAACTCAAGTGTCTCCAATGAATCAACCAAAGCCAAAAGGAAAAAATCTACTTGAATGAAAATAATTTGGATAAACAAAGAGCATTAACAAATTAAAGAGAGCAATTATAAGTCTGAAATACCTCAAATTATATTAATAAAAGCAATCCAATCTAACATGAAAGATTTATGAATCAAATGGGCAACATAAGTAATTAACAAATAAAAGTATTAGAGTATCTAAAAGTAGAAGAGAAATATAAACTAAAGAACATTGAACCTGGGATTGAGAGTCACCCATAAAACTAAGAGAAATTCTAAATCCTAATCCTAAGAGAGAGGAGAGAACCTCTCTCTCTAAAAACTACATCTACTCCTAAAATTGTGAATATGAAAGCCTGATCATGAATGGATGCAATCCCCCACTTTATAGCCTCTAATCTGTGTTTTCTGGGCCGCAAACTGGGTCAGAAACAGTCCAGAATTCGCTGGTTTCGAATTTTTGCCACGCTGGATTTCCGTCATTGCGACGCAGCCGCATAGATCACGCGGTCGCGTCACCTAGAGTCAGAAAAACTATAACATATTATATATCAAATCGAAGCCCCGGACGTTAGCTTTCCAACGCAACTAGAACCGTATCATTTGGACCATTGTAGCAAAAGTTATAGCCGTTTGAGTGTGAAGAGGTCAGGCTGGACAGCTTAGCAATTTCTCCAACTTCTTGTATTCCTTCCACTTTTGCATGCTTCCTTTTCATCCTCTGAGCCATTCCTGTCCTGTAATCTCTGAAATCACTTAACACACATATCAAGGCATCTAATGGTAATAAGAGAGGATTAATATTAGCAAATATAAGTCCAAAGAAACATGTTTTCAATCAAAGCACATATTTAGGAAGGCAAATGTAAAACCATGCAAATAGTATGAATAAGTGGGCAAAGAGTAGATAAAAACCACTCAATTGAGCACAAGATAAATCATAAAATAGTGGTTTATCAACCTCCCCACACTTAAACATTAGCATGTCCTCATGCTAAGCTCAAGAGAAGCTATAAAGAAATGAAGAGGAATGGTAGAATGTATGAAATGCAACCTATGAATGCAACTACATGCTAAATGCTTTTACTTACTTGGTTAAGAGTAAATAAGTTCTCCAAGAATAAATATGAACTGGATTTCACTAATTCAAATCATAAAAATGAAGTACAAATAGACTTGCAAGAAGAAAATAGCTCATGAAAGCAGGGAACAAGGAATTGAGCATCGAACCCTCACTGGTAGTGTATACACTCTAATCACTCAAGTGTTTAAGGTTCGATCTCTCAATTCTCTACTAACCTTGCTTTCTAAGGCTTGCTCTTCATCTAACAATCAACATAAATTTAATGCACAAATACACAAATCAAGAGGTCTTTTAAGGGTTGTAATGGGGTTAGGGTCAAGGTAGGACTGTATTTGGTCAAGTGGACTAAAATCTGAATCCTTAATTAACTTAAACTTTCTACCTAACTTAAACAATCCATGTAATCATAATACCACATCCAACTATCCCTTAACCATGTTTTCCACATATTCATGCATTCTAATTTCAAGTACAACTCATATGCATTGCTTTCACCACTTACTTTGGGGCATTTTGTCCCCTTTTATTATTTGCTCTTTTTCTTTTTTTTTCCTTTATTTTTTTATATATTATTTTTTTCTTTTTTTTTTTCTCAATACATATGATTAAAGTATTGAATGCATGAACATATTCTCAACATTCTTTCACATTTTCAGAAAATTCTAACATACTCAATTCTCAAACGAAATGTTTCCAAACCCACTTTTCCCACACTTAATTCGTGAGCACTCTCACTAGTCTAAGCTAACCAAGGATTCGAATCAAGGACATTATTGTTTTTCGCTTAGAGTTAATGATGTGCTAAAATAAAGAACAAAGGGGTAAAATAGGCTCAAAGTTGGTTTGCAAAGGATAATGAAGGGTTAAGGCCATATGGGTATGTAAGCTCAGTGAAACAAAGGCCTCAATCATATAAGTGCATGCATACATCAAACCATGGAAATATAGAATTAAGCAAGACAAAGATCACAATTTTAGAGAGAATAACACACACCAAAAATAAAATATTGGTTGATAAAATGCAACCAATTAAATAGGCTCAAAAATCTCACTGGTTTTATGTGTTCGAGCTCTAAACCATGTTCCAGTATAATATTTCTTCAAACAAGTGTAACAAAAAATTTTATTCAAATTAGTGGAATGCTCTAAAAGGTTTCTTGAAAAAGAAAATATTACTTTAACCCAGTGGTAGAATATGCACAAAAACAAACATGCAAATGCAACAACTAACTACAAAGAAAAATTAAATATTGGTGTTGAGATAAGAAGGTACTAACCCATGGAGATCGGTATCGACCTCCCCACACTTAAAGATTGCACCGTCCTCGGTGCATGCTAAGATGTGCAGGTGGACGGGTTGCTTCAACTGACGCTTTTCTCAACAAGGAATGTGTGTAGGAACTCGTTTGTCTCTCCCATGTAAACATCTTCCGGTTCTCTTCCTGGTGGCCATCCTGAAAGAAAAAAGGGAAGAAAAGTAACCCAAAAATAAAGATAGAAAATAAAAGATGGGTGTTAATGCTAGATAATAAGGGTTTCAATTTGCATGGTAGCTACAACATGCAAGTGAGAAAACAGTAGAAGCACATGGCATACTAGTGGTGCAAAAATTGCAACAATGAGGAAGAGAGTGGGTAATGCAAAATAGTGTAAATACATATCAATGCAAAAGGTATATCAGTATTATAAAAATTAGCATTGACTTATGAATAATAATACCCAATTAGAATAAAACAAGTCATGAAGAACCAAGATAATACCAGAAAAGATATAACAGTTGAATAAGAACATGTGAACACCAATGGTAAAATAATAAATTTAAAAAATTAAAAAAAATATAAATATGCAATGAATGAAAGTATGCAAATAAATTAAAATAAAATAAAATAAAATGAAAGATAATAAGAATGAGAAAAGAAAGAAGGGAAGAAGAAGTAAGGAAGAAAGGAGGGAGGAAAAATTAGGATTTGGAGGAGAGAAAGATAAGATAATTTGGCAATTTAGGTTGAGCTGTGCGGCACAGGCCACGCGGCCGCGTGGGGAACGCGTTTGCGTGGATGCGCTTCAAGTATGGTGACGCAATCGCGTCGGTCACGCGGTCGCGTGACCCATGTTATGCTTCTGACGTGAGTGCAGCCTCGCGCCAGCACAACTCTCTGTTCAAATTAATTTAATTGCCAAAATTGGGGTGACGCGATCGCGTGGGTCACGCGATCGCGTGAGTGGGCGTCAGAAAATGGATGACGCGGCCGCGTCGGCGACGCGGTCGCGTGATAAGGATTGTGCTTCCAGCACCAATCCAGCACCACTCTTGCAGAATATTTCATTGTGCACCCTTTTACGTCGAAAACTTAGGGCACGCAGCCGCGTGGGGTACGCAGTCGCGTGGGGGCCATGGTTCCCATTCGACGCGAACGCGTCGGCGATGCGGTCGCGTGGGTTGATTTGTGCCATTGGCATGCCTCCAGCCACGCTCCAGCGTGACTCTCTGTTCATTTATTTTTTTTCTTCACTCCCCTTGCGACGCGGACGCATCGCTGATGCGATCGCGTCGCGTAGCGAAATTTTTTTTTTAATGAAATATGCAGATGCAAATGCAGTGCTTAATGTGAATGCTATGCATGATTCCAGGTTCAATGAAAATAAAATAAAATAAAAATAAACAACACGAAATAAAATTGAAAAAGAACGATCATACCATGGTGGGTTGTCTCCCACCTAGCACTTTTAGTTATAGTCCTTAAGTTGGACATTTGATGAGATTCCTGCTATGGTGGTTTGTGCTTGTACTGATCCAGGAATCTCCACCAATGTTTGTATTTCCAGTAGCCTCCGGGATCCCAAACTAGGCGCAGAAAGCCTTCAAGTAAGTTAAAGCAAGTGACAAGGCCCCAAGAGTGGTGATTGGTAGAATGGATTCCGGGGTCCCAGACCTTGCCTTTGCACCCGTCTTTTGGTTGAGCAATATTGTTCCATCCGGGTGGCAAGCAGTCTGAATTCTCACGTAAGCGGCTAAACAACTTTCTAGACCCATTCAGTTGAGCTCTATACCAACCTTTACGTTTAAACTTAAAGCTCCCAACCATTTCACCCATTTTAAGTATAGGGAATCGAAAGATTAAGGTGAACTTATACCCGATGACCTCTGCCTACCAGTTGAATCTCGAGAAACACTGTAATTCTCATTCTCCTTTTACCGATCACCATTCTTAACAGGACGTTCCAAGTAG
>NC_029792.2:29894952-29900878 GCF_000816755.2 Arachis ipaensis
ATATTCAAGTGGAATTAGAAAGCTAAGGGATATGAATTTTACCCACTTGAATGTTGTGAAGGATGATGGCAACTTAGGGGGAGGTATTTTTAATGAAATTGCAAGCTCCACTCCCTTGTGCTCTTTTCTGATAACTACCACTTCTTTGCAAGCTTCTTCAATTTCAACCTCTTCCTCTTGGTAGCTCTCTTTCAATTCAATCTCCTCTTCATTGCTTTCCAAGGGCATGGGAGGTTGTGCTTCTTCTTCTTGAATCTCCATCTCTTGATCAACCTCTTCCAAGTCTTCAACTGTGATATGCCTTGGAGGTTGTACACCCTCCTTAGCATCAATTTCAAACGTCTTGGAAGGGGGTTCTATGACTGGACTTTCCCAGGGAGGTTCTGCATCTCCTAAGTCTTCAACCACTTCTTCTTCTTCAATAATTCTGGCTTCCTCTACTTGTTCCAGTACAAAGTCATGCTCTGTACTGTTCACTGGAGTTTCTAGTATCTCCTTCATACTACGTTCTTTATTAGATTATCCACATGAAGCCATGGGGGTTCCTTGAGTGTCCGAACATCGGGAAGCTAATTGACTCATTATTGCTTGCCCCAATTGATGAATGGTTATCTGAAATTGATCCACTGTTTCTTTTAGGCGAACCTCTGCTTCTCGGGTTGCCGGATTTGGACAGGACACATAGAGAAGTGGTGGTGGTTGGGAGTGAGTGGTTTGCAATTGGGGTGGTTCTATATATGGTTCATATGGCTCATAAGGTGGTTGGTATGGTGGTTGAGGGTTAGGGTCATATGGAGGTGAATGGTGGTAGTTGGCTTGTGAGTGTGGTAGTTCAAAGTTGTGTTGAGGAAAGGGTTCATAGGCATATGGTGGTGGTTGTTGATAGTCCATTGGAGGTGGTTGTTGCCATGAGGGTTGATCAAATCCTTGTGGCTTCTCCCATCTTTGATTGTTCCAACCTTGATGCCTGTTTTCATTGTAATTTCTTCTTCCTGCAACATAATTATAACCAGACTCATAGCCAAAGGGGTGAGAGTTCATAGTAAATAGAAATTAAAAATAAAAACAAATTGAAATTAAAAGATTATTTAAATTTTTAATTTGAAAATTAAATTTTGAAAATTTTTTTTCAAAAAAATTAATTAAAAATATTTTTGAATTTAATGAGGAAAGAGAAAAACAATAAAATGACACCAAATTTCAAATTTTTAGATCAAAACAAAGAAAACAACTAAGAACAGCTTGAAGGTCAAGATGAACGCGAAGAACAACTTGAAGATCAAGATGAACAATAAGAACAAATTTTTGAAAAAAAATTTTTTTAATAACTAAATAAAAACCAATAACCTCTTAATTTACGAAAAAGCAAAAATAAAAACAAGAATAAAAACAAATAAACAAGTAAAAAGCAAATATTTACAATAACCAATAATAAGGTACACGTTTGCAATTCCCCGGAAACGGCGCCATTTTGATGAGAGGAACTTTTGCGTGGTCTAGAAAATTGCGGATAAATCCTCGTTGCAAGTATAGTTTCTAAACCTTCAAAAGTCCTTTCATACAAACGTTTTGGTTGTCACAAGTAACAAACTCCTTTAAAATTGATAACCGAGTATTTAAACCTCGGGTCGTCTTCTCAAGGAATTGCAGGGAGGTATGTTCTTATTATTGGTTATGAGTTTGTAAATTGGGGTTTTGGAAGTAAGGAGGGAATATGTTATATGACAACTAAAATAAAATAATAATAATAAAATCTCTTGGCAAGGTATAAGAATTGGAATTCCTATCCTAGTTATCCTTATCAAGTGTGAAGAGAATTGGGTTTTAATCCCACTTGGTCAGCCTTTATTAAACAAAGGAAGGTTAAGTGGACTGATTAGCTTGATTCTCAAGTCCTAGTCAACTCCTGCGGAGAGACTAGTGTTAGAGCAATCCTAGCTAAAGCAAAATCTGCCAATTTCAATCACTTGCTGAGTTTGATAACTCAAGTACTACCAATCACTTGACCAAAGCCAAAAGGGAGAAAAATATCTAAATTAAATTAAAAGCATTAATATAAATAAAGCAAAGCATCTTAAATCTGAAATACCTCAAATAATACTAAATAAAATATGCAGATCTTAACATGAAAAGTTCATAAGCCAATTGGGCAACATATCTAATACAAGCATTGAAGCATCTGAAAGTAAAAAGAGGAATATAAAGTAAAAGGAATATTAAACCTGGGATTGAGAGTCTCTCCTAAAACTAAGAGAAATCCTAAATCCTAATCCTAAGAGAGAGGAGAGAACCTCTCTCTCTAAAAACTACATCTACTCCTAAAATTATGAATTATGAGAGTCTGCTTATGAATGGATGCATTCCCCCACTTTATAGCCTCTAATCTGTGTTTTCCGGGCCGTAAACTGGGTTAGAAACAGCCCAGAAATCGCCCCCTGCGATTTCTGTTACGTTCAAGTCGCGGAAAGGTGACGCGGCCGCGTCGTCCATGCGGCCGCGTGGACTGGGTGTTGGCCAGGTCATGCGTCCGCGTGACCCACGCGTTCGCGTCGCCTGGCGTTGGGGAAACTATGGAAAATTATATATCAAATCGAAGCCCCGGACGTTAGCTTTCCAACGCAACTGGAACCGCGTCATTTGGACCTCTGTAGCTAAAGTTATAGCCGTTTGAGTGTGAAGAGGTCAGGCTGGACAGCTTAGCAATTTCTCCAACTTCTTGTATTCCTTCCACTTTTGCATGCTTTCTTTTCATCCTCTGAGCCATTCCTGCCCTGTAATCTCTAAAATCACTTAACACACATATCAAGGAATCTAATGATAATAAGAGAGGATTAATAATAAGCAAATATAAGATCAAAGAAGCATGTTTTCAATCAAAGCACATAATTAGGAAGGCAAATGTAAAACCATGCAAATAGTATGAATAAGTGGGTAAAGAGTAGATAAAAACCACTCAATTGAGCATAAGATAAACCATAAAATAGTGGTTTATCAGTACAACTCCGCTCAAAGAAAGCACAATCTCAAAACAGGGCTATAAAAGTCGTTTGAACAAACTAAAAAGGTTCTATGTAAATAACACTAAAAAGTTGTCGGACAAGTTACTAAAAGCCCGAACACTAAGCCACAAGGACAACTCCGCCAAAGCAGAGGGTTGACAACACAAACTCAAAGCAAGGCATGATCCAAAAAGGCAAGGGTAAAAAACCCACATTACCACTCAAAGGAGGTCGGATTGGGAAGTACCAAACCTCTATAAAATCCACAAGGGTTGCAAAAGTGAACCTCCAAACATTAAAGGTTTGACTGACATATTAGCAAAACACATCCTTCAAATTAAAACATTAAAGACTCAAAGGCTGGTTAAAGGGCCTCCCAAGAGTTTAAAGCATTTGTTTTTCAAAAAATAAAGTTGCCAAGAAGCAACCCAATGTCAAAATTCAGCCACAGAAATCTACAAAAACCAAACAAGTTCAAAGTCCACAAGTCAGACTATACCAGTACATAAGCATAAAAAAGGAAACAACATGTTATAGGGGATCCAAATTCGCCCCAGTGGCAAGATCCTTAGGAGGAAGAGGAGGAGGAGGCATGGTCGAGATAGGGGTAGCATTGACAACTCCATCTGGCCCATTCAGGATCTCCACATCTGGTTCAGGCTCTGGAGGGACCACCTCGGCGGAAGGAGTCGGAGAAGCTGAAGCTAAAGAAGCCTTAGATAGTGGCACGAGAGGAAGACCTTCATCTTCATTATCGGGGGCAGGCACAATCTTGCCATCCTCCACCACATTGTCCATAGTAAATAAAGAGAGGTCGAGCTCAGGAGCGAGAACCAGGACTTGGGCCTTTAGATTTTCATACATCTCGGTCACAGTGCTCACCATATGGCCCTGAAGCTCGGCATAATCATCTTGGGCAGACTGAAGCCTCTCCTTAACCTCCAATAGTTCACCATAGGTGTGGGTATAACTCTTTTTGTATTTCTTAGCCGCCTCCTCAGCTAGATGTGCAGTTACCTCTGCAGCAGTAGCCCGAGTCTTCTCCTTCTCAACATCCATCTCCAATCTAACAACGCTAGCATCAAGCTCGTCCTTTAGACCTTTAATTCTATCATACTCAGATTTAGCATCCTCCATAAAGGCCTTGGTCGTACGAACTGGGGAGTCCCGGATAACTCGAGACAAGGCTGCATGGTGCACGAAATTGTGATCACACTTTTCACAACTCCGCACAACTAACCAGCAAGTGCACTGGGTCATCCAAGTAATACCTTACGTGAGTAAGGGTCGATCCCACAGAGATTGTCGGCTTGAAGCAAGCTATGGTTACCTTGTAAATCTTAGTCAGGAGATTAATGATAAAAAGGGTTTTGTTTATGAAAAGTAATTAACATGAAATAAATGATACTTGTGATTCAGTAATGAGGAACAGGTTGAGGTTCCGGAGATGTTCTGTCGTTTGAATTTCTGCTTTCCTACTGTCTTCTTCTCCAAAAACGCATGGCTTCCTTCTATGGCAGGCTGTATAATCCTCTCAGTGAAAAATACCAGGCACGGTCCCTGCACGGCTAATCAACTGTTAGATTTCTCATCTCGGATGAAAAATACTAGGCACAGCTACCGCACGGCTAATCATCTGTCGGTTCTCACTAGCGTCAGAATAGGATCTCTCTACCCTTTTGCACACTATCACTGTGCCCAACATTCGTGAGTTTGAAGCTCATCACAGTCATCCCTTCCCAGATCTTACTCGGAATATCACAGACAAGATTTAGACTTTCTGGATCCCAGGAATGCTGCCAATTGGTTCTAGCCTATACCACGAAGGTTCTAATCTCACAGACTCGGTCCGTGAATCAGAAACCCAAGAGATACGCACTCAAGCTGTCGCCCAATGACTACGTTGAGCTTAGATAGAACGGGAGTGGTTGTCAAGCATGCGTTCATAGATTTGAGAATAATGATGAGTGTCACGGATCATCATCTTCTCCGATTGAAGTACGAGTGAATATCTTAGAATAGAATCAAGCGTGATTGAATAGAAAACAGTAGTAATTGTATTAATCCATTGAAACACAGCAGAGCTCCTCACCCCGACTAATGAGGTTTAAAGACTCATGCTGTCAGAGATACAATATGGAATAAAATTGTCATGAGTTTCTAAATGAATTTCTAAAAGTAGTTTTTATACTAAACTAGTAACTTAGGGTTACAGAAAATAAGTAACTAGGTGTAGATAATGCAGAATTCCACTTCTGGGGCCCACTTGGTGAGTGTTTGTGCTGAGCTTTCAAGCTTCCACGTGCATATGCCTCATATTGGAGTTAAACGCCACCCTGGGTGCCAAAATGGGCATTTAACACCGAAAAGTATGCCAGTTCTGGTGTTTTACGCCAGAAAGTTTTTGGCTGGCTTTTAACACCAGTTTGGGCCATTTAATTTCGGGCAAAGTATAGACTATTATATATTTCTGAAAAGCCCAAGATGTCTACTTTTCAACACAATTGAGAGAGCTCCAGTTGGGCTTCTGTAGCTCCAGAAAATCCATTTCGAGTGCAAGAGGGTCAGAATCCAACAGCATCTGCAGTCCTTTCTCAGCCTCTGAATCAAATTTTTGCTCAGGTCCCTCAATTTCAGCCAGAAAATACTTGAAATTATAGAAAAACACACAAACTCATAGTAAATCCTAGAAATGTGATTTTTGAATAAAAACTAATAAAAATATAATAAAAAGTAACTAAAATATACTAAAAACTACCTAAAAACAATGCCAAAAAGGGTATAAATTATCCGCTCATCACAACACCAAACTTAAATTGTTGCTTGTCCCCAAGCAACTAAAAACAAAATAGGATAAAAAGAAGAGAATATACAATAAATTCCAAAAACATCAATGAAGATTAGTTTTAATTAGATGAGCGGGACTA
>NC_029792.2:29900903-29915179 GCF_000816755.2 Arachis ipaensis
TGATTCTCCTAGTTTAGTATGTTGATTCTTGAACACAGCTACTTTATGAGTCTTGGCCGTGACCCTAAGCATTTTGTTTTCCAGTATTACCACCAGATACATAAATGCCACAGACACATAACTGGGTAAACCTTTTCAGATTGTGACTCAGCTTTGCTAGAGTCCCCAGTTAGAGGTGCCTAGAGCTCTTAAGCACACTCTTTTTGCTTTGGACCACGACTTTAACTGCTCAGTCTCAAGCTTTTTGCTTGACACCTTCACGCCACAAGCACATGGTTAGGGACAGCTTGGTTTAGCCGCTTAGGCCAGGATTTTATTCCTTTGGGCCCTCCTATCCATTAATGCTCAAAACCTTGGATCCTTTTTAACCTTGCCTTTTAGTTTAAAGGGTTACTGGCTTTTTTTGCTTGCTTTTTCTTTTTCTTTCTTTTTCTTTTAATTTTAGCCACTTTTTTCGCAAGCTTTGTGTTTTTTTTTTACTGCTTTTTCTTGCTTCAAGAATCAATTTTATGATTTTTCAGATTATCAATAACATGTCTCCTTTTTCATTATTCTTTCAAGAGCCAACAATTTTAACATCCATAAACTCCACTATAAAAAATATGCACTGTTCAAGCATTCATTCAGAAAATAAAAAGTATTGCCACCACATCAAAATAATTAAACTATTTTCAAGATAGAATTCGAAATTCATGTACTTCTTGTTCTTTTGCAAATAAAAACATTTTTCATTTAAGAAAGGTGAAAGAGTCATGGACATTCATAGCTTTAAGACATAGACACTAGACACTAATAATCATGTAATGAAGACACAAATATAGTCAAAACATAAAGCATAAAAACCGAAAATAGAAAAGAAAATAAACAAGGAGATTAAGGAACGGGTCCACCTTAGTGATGGTGGCTTCTTCTTCCTCTTCCTTGCCTTTGTTGCTCCTCTTCCTAGAGGTTTCTCTGGCCTTAGGTGCCATTAGTGGTTATGGAAATAAAAAAGCTGGGCTTTTCCACACCAAACTTAAAAACTTTGCTCATCCTCGAGCAAAATAAGATAGAAGGGAGTAGAAGAAGAATGATGCAATTAATTTTGAAAACTTATTACTGCATACTAGAAAAATTAAAAACAGTTGAAAAGAATTTGAAAAGATATGTAAGTTTTGAAAACGTTTTGGACGAAATTTGAAAAGAATTGAAAAAGAATAAAAAAGAATTGGAAAGATTATGAATTTTTGAAAATAGAAATTGAAAGATGAACATTTAAAATATGTTTGATGCAAAAAATTGTGAATTAAAACATGAAAAACTGAAAAAAAAATCGAATTGGAAACATAATTACCTCCCTTGTGTCATCCTGGTGTTAAATGCTCAGAATGCTATCTATTCTGGCGTTTAACGCCCACTTGTCTGCCTCTTTGGGCGTTTAACGCCTAGCCAGATACCCTCGCTGGTGTTAAACGCCAAGAATCCTTCTTTACTGGGCGTTTTTCTGAACGCCCAGAATGCTGCCTGCATGGGCGTTAAACGCCCATTCTGCTATCCTTACTGGCGTTTAAACGCCAGTAAGCCTGTCCTCCAAGGTGTGCTATTTTTTATGCTATTTTTTATTCCGCTTTAATTCTGCAGCTGTTTTTGTGACTCCACATGATCATCAACCTAAAGAAAACATAAACTAACAATGGAAAATGAAATGAAAAAGTAATTAACATAGATAAATAAGATTGGGTTGCCTCCCAATAAGCACTTCTTTACTGTCTTTAGCTAGACTTTTACTGAGCTTTTAATTTAGTCTCAGTTTTGAGCACTCTTGCTCAATATTGCCTTTAAGATAATGTTTGACTCTCTGTCCATTAACAATAAATTTTTTGTCAGAGTCAATATCCTGAAGCTCTACATAACCATATGGTGACACACATGTAATCACATATGGTCCCTTCCATCGGGATTTCAGTTTCCCAGGGAACAATCTGAGCCTAGAGTTAAACAGCAGAACCTTTTGTCATGCCATCTTTTTGTTTTCTCTTTATAAATTTTAGCATTTTCGAAAATACTGAGTCTGAACTCTTCCAGCTTATTCAATTGGAGTAATCTTTTCTCTCCAGTTACCTTAGCATCAAGGTTTAGGAACCTGGTTGCCCAGTAGGCCTTGTGTTCCAGTTCTAGTGGCAGATGACAGGCTTTTCCATACACCAACTGGTATGGAGAGGTTCCTATAGGAGTTTTGAATGCTGTTCTATATGCCCATAGAGCATCATCCAGACCTCTTGCCCAATCCTTTCTACGGGTACTTACAGTCCGTTCCAGGATTCATTTTAGTTCTCTATTCGAGACTTCAGCCTGCCAATTTGTCTGTGGATGATATGGAGTTGCCACTTTATGGTTAATTCCATATCGGACCAGAGCAGAGTCAAGCTGTTTATTGCAGAAATGAGTGCCTCCATCACTGATCAGTATCCTAGGGACACCAAACCTGCTGAAGATATGCTTCTGGAGGAACTTCATCACTGTCTTAGTATCATTAGTGGGTGTTGCAATTGCCTCTACCCATTTAGATACATAGTCTACTGCCACCAGAATATAAGTGTTTGAGTATGATAGTGGGAAAGGCCCCATGAAGTCAATACCCCATACATCAAACAACTCAATCTTTAAGATCCCTTGCTGAGGCATGGCATAACCATGATGCAGATTACCAACTCTCTGGCAACTGTCACAGTTACGTACAAACTCTCGGGAGTCTCTATAGAGGGTAGGCCAGTAGAAGCCACATTGGAGAACCTTGGTGGTTGTTTGCTCACCTCCAAAATGTCCTCCATAATGTGATCCATGGCAGTGCCATAGGATCTTCTGTGCCTCTTCTCTAGGCACACATCTACGGATCATTCTATTTGCACACCTCTTGAAGAGATATGGTTCATCCCACAAGTAGTACTTTACATCAGAAATCAATTTTTTTGTTTGCTGCTTAGTGTACTCCTTGGGTATGAATCTCACAGCTTTATAGTTTGCAATGTCTGCAAACCATGGTATTTCCTGAATGGCAAAAAGTTGCTCATCTGGAAAAGTTTTAGAAATCTCAGTAGGAGGGAGAGATGCTCCTGCTACTAGTTTTATTTGGGACAGGTGATTAGCTACTTGGTTCTCTATCCCCTTTCTGTCTCTTATTTCTATATCAAACTCTTGCAGAAGCAACACCCATCTTATGAGCCTGGGTTTTGAATTCTGCTTTGTGAGGAGATATTTTAGAGCAACATGGTCAGTGTACACAATCACTTTTGATCCCACTAAATAAGATCTGAACTTGTCAATGGCATAAACCACTGCAAGCAACTCTTTTTCTGTGGTTGTGTAATTCTTCTGTGCGTCATTCAAAATACGGTTGGCATAGTAAATGACGTGCAGAAGCTTATTTGCCTCTATCCCAATACTGCACCAATGGCATGGTCACTGGCATCACAAATTAGTTCGAATGGTAATGTCTAGTCTGGTGCAGAAATGAATGGTGCTATGACCAGCTTAGCTTTCAGAGTTTCAAATGCCTGCAGACACTCTGTGTCAAAGACAAATGGCGTGTCACCAGCTAGCAGATTGCTCAGAGGTTTTGCAATTTTTGAAAAATCCTTTATAAACCTCCTATAGAATCCTGCATGCCCTAGAAAGCTTCTGATTGCCTTAACATTGGTAGGTGGTGGTAATTTTTCAATTACCTCTACCTTAGCTTGATCCACCTCTATTCCCTTGTTCGAAATTTTGTGCCCAAGGACAATTCTTTCAATCACCATAAAGTGACATTTCTCCCAGTTTAAAACCAGGTTAGTCTCTTGGCATCTTTTTAGAACAAGTGCTAGATGGTCAAGACAGGAGCTGAATGAGTCTCCAAACACTGAGAAGTCATCCATGAAGACTTCCAGAAATTTCTCTACCATATCAGAGAAAATAGAGAGCATGCATCTCTGAAAGGTTGCAGGTGCATTGCACAGACCAAAAGGTATCCTTCTGTAGGCAAATACCCTAGATGGACATGTGAATGCTGTTTTCTCTTGGTCTTGAGGATCAACTGCAATTTGGTTGTAACCTGAATAACCATCCAAAAAGTAGTAGTATTCATGACCTGCTAGTCTTTCTAGCATCTGGTCTATGAATGGTAAAGAAAAATGATCCTTCCTGGTGGCTGTATTGAGCCTTTTGTAGTCACTAGACATACGCCACCCTGTAACTGTTCTTGTAGGAACCAGTTCATTCTTTTCATTATGAACCACTGTCATGCCTCCCTTCTTGGGGATAACTTGGACAGGGCTCACCCAGGGGCTATCAAAAATAGGATAAATAATCCCAGCCTCTAGTAACTTAGTGACCTCTCTCTGCACCACCTCCTTCATGGCTGGATTTAGCCACTTCTGTGGTTGAACCACTGGCTTAGCATCATCCTCCAATAGGATCTTGTACATGCATCCTGCTAGGCCAATGCCCTTAAGATCACTTATGGACCACCCAAGAGCTGTCTTGTGTGTCCTTAGCACCTGAATGAGTGCTTTCTCTTCCTGTGGCTTTAAAGTAAAGCTTATGATCACGGGAAAAGTGTCATTTTCTCCCAGAAATGCATATTTCAGGGATGGTGGTAGTGGTTTGAGCTCGGGTTTAGGAGGCTTATCCTCCTCCTAAGGAGTTTTCAGAGGTTCTTCTGTTCTCTCTGGTTCCTCCAGATCAGGCTGAACATCTTTAAAAATGTTCTCTAGCTCTGATTCGAGACTCTCAGTCATATTGACCTCTTCCACCAAGGAGTCAATAATATCAGTGCTCAGGCAGTCTTTTGGTGTGTTTAGATGCCGCATAACTTTGACAGCGTTTAACTTAAACTCATCCTCATTGACTCTCAGGGTTATCTCCCCTTTTTGGACGTCAATGAGGGTTCGTCCAGTTGCTAGGAAAGGTCTTCCTAGAATGAGAATTGCACTCTTGTGCTCCTCTATTTCCAGCACTACAAAGTTAGTAGGAAAGGCAAATGGCCCAACCTTGACAATCATGCCCTCAATTATGCCTGATGGGATTTTAATGGAGCCATCAGCAAGTTGGAGGCATATCCGGGTTGGTTTAACTTCATCAGTCAAACTAAGCCTTTTGATAGTGGATGCAGGTATCAGGTTGATACTTGCCCCAAGATCACATAGAGCGGTCTTGGTACAAGCACCCTCTAATGTGCATGGTATCATAAAGTTTCCAGGATCTTTAAGCTTCTCTGGTAAGCTTTTCAGAATGACTGCACTACATTCTTCAGTGAGGAAAACTTTTTCAGTTTCTCTCCAGTCCTTCTTATGACTTAAGATCTCTTTCATGAACTTAGCATAAGAGGGTATTTGCTCAAGTGCCTCTGCAAATGGAATCTTTATTTCAAGAGTCCTGAGATAGTCTGCAAAGTGGGCAAATTGTTTATCCTGTTCTGCTTGGCAAAGTTTCTGAGGATAAGGCATCTTGGCTTTATATTCTTCAACCTTAGTTGTTGCAGGTTTACTTCCTACAGAAGTGGCTGGAGAGGTTTGCCTAAGGGGGTTGTTATCAGCACTTGCAAGTGTCTGATCCTTTATTGGCGTTTGAACGCCAGAATTGGGGGCTGCATGGGCGTTTAACGCCAGATTACCACCCTTTTCTGGCGTTTGGACGCCAGAATTGGCCATCCCTTGGGCGTTTAACGCCAACTGTCCACCCTTTTCTGGCGTTTGAACGCTAGAATCATTCCTCTCTGGGCACTTACTATCCTCAAAGGGATTTTGGGCAGTGGTTTGGTTGTTTCTTGGTTTTCTGCTGCCTTGAGTTGACACATTCAATGTCTTCCCACTCCTTAATTGAACATCTTGGCATTCTTCTGTTATCTATTTAGATAGTTGCTGTCTTGTCTGATTTAATTGTGGTTCCATAATCTTGTTAGCATTTTTAGTGTCTTGGAGCATCTCTTTAACTTTAGATAGCTGCACCATGATAATGAGCTGAGGATTTAGCTCAAAACTGCTGGCTCTGATGTTTTTTTTTTGAAAAATTAAAATAAAATAAAATAAAATAAAATAAATGAAAAATTGAATATAATTTCGAAAAATTAGAAGAAAAAGAAATAAAAGAAAATTAAAAACTAAATTAATTAATTAATTAATTAAAAAGATTTGAAAAAGATGTGGGTGAGGATTTTCGAAAAATAAAGAGAGAGAAATTGGTTAGGAAGTTTTGAAAAAGATATGTCTTAAAATTAAAGATATTTGTAAGAAAATAAATAAAAGAAAAGATTTGAAAAAGATTTGATTTTAAGATTTGAGATTAGAAAAGATAAGATAAGTTAGGTAAGAGAAGATAAGGAATTTAAATTAAAAAGTTTTGAAATTTAAATTTTAAATTTGAAAATTAAATTTTGAAATTTGATATTTAAAATTTGAAATTTGAAATTTGAACTTTGAATTTTGAATTTTGAATTTTGAAGTTTGATTGAAATTTGAAATTTGAATTTGAAATAAGATATGATAAGATTTTGAAAAAGATATGATTTTTTTTAAAAAGATTTGAATTTTGAAATTTAAAACTAAGATAAGAGAAAAATTTTAAAATAAAAATCTGAATTTTTAAAGGGAAATTTCAAAAATTAAATTAAAATAAAGAGAAAAGATATTTTTGAATTTAATGAGGAAAGAGAAAAACAATAAAATGACACCAAACTTGGAATTTTTAGATCAAAACAAAGAAAGCAAACAAGAAAACTTTGAATGTCAAGATGAACACCAAGAACACTTTGAAGATCAAGATGAACACCAAGAACAAATTTTGGAAATCTTTTAAGAAAATAAAAACACAAAGGACACCAAATTTAAAAATTTTTATACTTTGGACACTAATAATTCGAAAATGCACAAGAGAAATGATGCGTGAACATCTTTCTTATCTTTTCATAGTGAAATTGCATCTAATTTGTTGAGTTTAATAAAGAATTAATTATCTTTTAGCCAATATGGATGCTACTTTGAGTCTTGTGCAATTTTTT
This sequence comes from Arachis ipaensis, assembly GCF_000816755.2. Lineage (NCBI taxonomy): Eukaryota > Viridiplantae > Streptophyta > Magnoliopsida > Fabales > Fabaceae > Arachis > Arachis ipaensis. The sequence continues at coordinate 29,907,916 of NC_029792.2, forward strand.
TTATTGTAGGTAGCGTTTGGCTGGATTTGATGGAGTTTCTATAGCACGAGAATCAAAGGAGATAGCAGCGAGGAGTGACGCGTACGCATGATTTGAAGATTTGCACAGCGACGCGTGACCGACACGTCCGCGTGACTCGCGAAAAAGACTATCGACGCGTATGCGTGACTGACGCGTATGCGTGACATGCGCCACGTGCAGAAAACGCAGAAAAACGCTGGGGGCAATTTTTGGGCTGTTTTGACCCAGTTTCCAACCCAGAAAACACAGATTAGAAGCTTCAGAATGGACAAAACAAGTGGTCCCCACTCATCAATTGAAGACTTGTTAATTAATTCAAATTTAAATTCAAATATTATTTTGAGGAAAAGATATTATTTTAGTTTTAAAAAGATAGATTTTAAATTTATTAGGATTAGATATAAAAGGGAATTGGAATTAGTTAACTTTTCATTTCACCTCAACACAACATTATTCCAATTCATAATTTACAATCCTAGTTTTCTACTCTGAACCATGAGCAACTAAACCTCCACTGTTAAGGTTAGGAGCTCTGTCTATTTTTATAGATTGATTTTATTGCTTTTTCTATTTTAATTTATGTATGGATTTATATTTAAGAGTTGTTTTCGCTCTTTATTTTATGAATTTGGGTGGAACGGAAGTATGACCCTCTTTCTATTTGAGTTCTTGTATAACTTGGAAAAGTTCTTTACTTGAACAACAGCTTGAAAACATATTCTCCTAAATTTTAATTATCTGGATTTAACGGGATACGTGACATATAATCCTTTTATTTTTGGGTAATTAGAGTTTTTGTGGCATATAAACTGGAATTTGATCATGCAGCTTCTAATTGGAATTAATTGACCAAGGAATTGGCAATTAATGAATTTTAGAGGAGACTAGAAAGGTCTAAGAAATTAGGGTCTAATCACATATAGTTTGCCATAAATTAATCCTACATGATTAAAATAGTTAGTAAGAAAAGTTAATCTGGAAAAATAGATAACTCTGAAACCTTAACTATTTTCTCCATATTTTATTCCCAACTTGTTTACCTGTCTGTCTTCAAACTCTTCTTTATTGTTTAATGATTTTGAACTCTCAATTACTCTTTTCTGTTTGCCTGACTAAGCCTATCACTCAATTATTCTTGCTTGATCCATCAATCCTCGTGGGATCGACCCTCACTCACCTGAGGTATTACTTGGTACGACCCGGTGCACTTTTTGGTTAGTTAGTGGGTTACAAACACCGCACCAAGAAACAAGGAGAGACACAAAACAAGAAAAATTAAAGATCAAACAAGGAAAATAAACAAGAACAACTTGAAGATCAAGAAAGAACTAAGAACATGTAATTTCAAAAAATTGAAAGAAAAATAAAAGCATGCAATTGACACCAAACTTAAAACATGAAACTAAACTCAAACAGAAGACTAAATTATGAGGTTATTGGTTTTTATTTATTTGTTAAAAATTTCAAAAAGAAATTTAGAAAACTAAAACAAGGATTTTTTTTAAAAAATTTTAACAAGAACAATAATAAAAGACTCAAGGACAAATCACAGATTAATAAAGAAAAATAAAAATTTTTGAAAGATTTTTGAAAAGAAAATAAAAGACTCAAATTTGGTGACTCTAAACCAACTAAAAAGGTAAATTCTTCCTAATCTAAGCAACAAGATGAACCGTCAGTTGTCCAAACTCAAACAATCCCCGGCAACGGCGCCAAAAACTTGGTGCATGAAATTGTGATCACACTTTTCACAACTCTGCACAACTAACCAGCAAGTGCACTGGGTCGTCCAAGTAATACCTTACGTGAGTAAGGGTTGATCCCACAGAGATTGTCGGCTTGAAGCAAGCTATGGTTACCTTGTAAATCTTAGTCAGGAGATTAATGATAAAAAGGGACAGCTACTGCACGGCTAATCATCTGTCGGTTCTCACTAGCGTCGGAATAGGATCTCTCTATCCTTTTGCACACTGTCACTGTGCCCAACATTCGTGAGTTTGAAGCTCGTCATAGTCATCACTTCCCAGATCTTACTCAGAATACCACAGACAAGGTTTAGACTTTCCGGATCCCAAGAATGCTGCAAATTGGTTCTAGCCTATACCACGAAGGTTCTAATCTCACGGACTCGGTCCGTGAATCAGAAACCCAAGAGATACGCACTCAAGCTGTCGCCCAATGACTACGTTGAGCTCAGATAGAACGGGAGTGGTTGTCAAGCATGCGTTCATAGATTTGAGAATAATGATGAGTGTCACAGATTCCGATTGAAGTACGAGTGAATATCTTAGAATAGAATCAAGCGTGATTGAATAGAAAATAGTAGTAATTGCATTAATCCATTAAAACACAGCAAAGCTCCTCACCCCCACCAATGGGGTTTAGAGACTCATGCCGTCAGAGATACAATATGGAATAAAATTGTCATCAGTTGCTAAATGAATCTCTAAAAGTAGTTTTTATACTAAACTAGTAACTTATGGTTACAGAAAATGAGTAACTAAGTGTAGATAATGCAGAATTCCACTTCCGGGGCCCACTTGGTGAGTGTTTGGACTGAGCTTTCAATTTTCCACGTGCATATGCCTCATATTGGAGTTAAACGCCACCTTGGGTGCCAAAATGGGCGTTTAACGCCGAAAAGTATGCCAATTTTGGCGTTTTACGCCAGAAAGTTTTTTGCTGGCTTTTAACGCCAGTTTAGGCTATCAAATTTCGGGCAAAGTATAGACTATTATATATTGCTGGAAATCCCAAGATGTATACTTTCCAACGCAATTGAGAGCATGCCAATTGGGCTTTTGTAGCTCCAAAAAATCCATTTCGAGTGCAGGAGGGTCAGAATCCAACAGCATCTGCAGTCCTTTCTCAACCTCTGAATCAGATTTTTTCTCAGCCAGAAATGTGATTTTTGAATAAAAACTAATAAAAATATAATAAAAAAGTAACTAAAATATACTAAAAACTACATAAAAACAATGCCAAAAAGGGTATAAATTATCCGCTCATCACTGCACCAAGGTTGGCCATCCGAATACTGTTACTTGCAATGAAGTCAAGATGACGGAGGATAGAAACATCATCCAAAAGAACTTTTCCATAAGGAGCTATGAACTCCGTAGCAAAACCAACACCATCAAATTATTCATTGTTCAGATCATAAACCCCAGCGGTCTTTTGCTTCTTGGGAGGAGGACCAGTAGCAGTAGGAGAGGAGGCAGCACCAGAACACATTTGCAAGGGGTCAGAGGGGACTGTCCGCACTCGCGGGGTTGGAATGATCTTCCTCGGACCCTGAGATTCAATGACCAGCTTCTTAGGAGACAACTGTGCAGAAGAACCCTCCCCCGAATTCTTCTATGACAAGTTCTAAACTGCCATCGCCTTCTTGGCCTTCCAAAAAGACTTCATAGAATCTGAAGATTTCACCATTTCTGAAAAGGAAGCCAGGAAAACAATTACACAGTAGAATTCGAAAGAGAAAAACCAAGAAAAACAAAAGGTAACCACTTCTATGAAGAAAGAGGTCGGACACTACCTAATTCAGTACGGAGAAGGGAATGATCTCCTAGAAACTTCTTGGTATCCAAATAAGGAGGCTCCCCCCAATGCTCCTCTAAAACACCGACAAAAGCTTGTTCTACCTCACTCAAAATCTCCCAAGGATACTTGACTACCACTGTATCTTTTTGCCACCATAAAGGGAAGGTGGGCTCATCATTCTCATCCATAAAGAAAGGGTGAGCATCTTCAACAACTCAGACCTTGAAGTAGTAGTTCTTAAAATCCTGAAACTTATAAGAGAAGGAGCAGACCGGACAAATGCTTGAACACGACTTCCTCAAAGGGATCGAAGCCTAGAAGCACGACCTCATGAGGAAGATCAAAGCTCAAGCAGGGGTACTGTTCATACCCTAGACCGAGCTATAAGGTCCGGGTTGGACGATGATGAAAATGGCCGACCTGTTCTAAGGTTGGTTCATCTCCGACCTCTTCATAAAGAGCTCGGCCAAATCACTATTGAGGCCCAATAGGCCCAGGACAGAAGATCACAGCCCACCTGAAGGCGGCTGGCCAAAAGATAGGTGATCTCACCTACCAAAAGATAAGATAAGATAACAAACTTATCTCAAGGGAGGTCACTCAACACTACTATAAATACACTGGAGCACCCAGGAATAACTCATACTCTAATTCAACATAAAAAAACCTGCCTAAAGCCCATGCTAACTTAAGCATCGGAGTCTCTTGCAGGTACCACGACCCTCCGGTGTCCAAGGATCAGCAGCAATCTCAAGATCAGCAAGTCGGACCCGACAGCTCCGATCACGCCCAAGGATCTCATTCGAAGATTGACCGCCAGTTTTAGGTAACCCTCGGAACAAAAACCATGGAATATGCGAGGGTGGTGGTTCAAAAAAGAGAGCAAGCCAAAGAAGAAGAAGTTCTGCAAGCTCCTCCACCTCAACAAGAACAATCCCTCTTGCCTCAAGGATAATATTTCCCGCCTCAAGAGTATTGGAAACAACTCACTACATCCTTTGAGCAAATGAGGGTGAATCAAGATAGTCACGGTGTCCTCCTCAATTAGATTGTGAATGAACAAGAGAATCAACGTCTCAAGCTTATCCGAGTATGACAAGAGATATGGACGCTGAGAGACCTACAGAGAGCACAATCTGACGAGGGGGATAACCACAATGATCATTGAGGTGGTTGAGTTCTTTTCGTACTTATTTTCCCTTTCCTTTATGATTGTGTTATGTTTATGTTCTCTGTTTAAATTTCTGTCATTTCCATGATTTCCGTTCTTTAATTTTTAGTTAGCTTTTGTTTTTTTAATGATGCCTCGTGTATTATTCTTCAAGCAGTATTAAAAAAATGGTGTTAATGCATTAGAAGTTGAGTTTATTTAACAAATGTCTCGTTAACATGCATGTGGTGGTATATACTTGGGATTATGAGTCCATAGAAGAGAATAATGTATGAATAACCTTGGAAAAGATTAATGTTGATTCTTGCTGAACAGGGACCTAGAGAATTGTTATGAAACCTCTAAAAACAAACAAGTGATTGGACCTTGAATCAAAAGAATCAAACAAGAAAAAAATTGAAAAGAGAAAAAAGAAAAAGCAAGAAAAAGAAAAAATGATGAAAAGATCAAAAGAAAATCAAGTTGCAAAGATCTGAGCATCAATGGCTGAGACCTAATTATGTGCCTGTGGTGTCTATTGTCCAAAGAAAGGCTGGGATGATTATATCCGGGGGGTGCCTCATCACCTGGTAACTTGGACCAACTGGTCGAGGATTATTGATCGAAAGTCTGTTACCAAAATTCACCTTGAAATAAGACATTTAGCCGTTCAAAGAGGCTTTAGGCATCGATGTTTGGGAATTTAAACCTTTAGCTATATGCTTGTGATGCAACCGTGTCAAGGAGAGGCTTGAGTAACTAGATCCGCGAGGTGCCTCATCACCCGGTAACTTGAACCAATTGGTTCAGGATTATCGATCGAAAGCTCACCATCAAGAGCTTCCTTGAGATGGATCATTTAGAGTTGTCAACAGAAAAATTTATCTTTGTTTTAAGTGAATGAATTCAAGGATCAATCAAGGTTTAAAGGAAGAGAGATTTCATAACATTATCCGAATTCTAGTTCTATTAGGATATTAACATTCCCAAGATTCCAAGGAGCAGTGAAAAGCAAGGAAACACTCATGATCACAGCATTACTAAACCCCACTAATAAGATAGACATGAGCTTCAATGAGAATTCAACTATAAATCAAACCCATTTCAATTTCCTATTGTTTGAGTTGCTTGAGAACAAGCAACACTTTAAGTTCGGTGTTGTAATGCATGAGCATCATGAGTGCCTTTTCTATATGATTTGTATAGTGATTTGTTGATTTTCTAGAGGATTTAAGTGAATTATACCCTAGTGGATGCTACTTTGAGTTATTGAGGCCTTTTGTTGATTTCAGGTAGCATTCGGGTAAAGATGGCGAAAAATTCATGAAGAAGGAAAGCAAGAAAATTGTCTCTGGCATTGTGGCGCTAAAGGACATTTTCCCAGCGTTTAACAGTCTGGAAACCCTCACATTCTTCTCTGAACGTGTGGTACTAAACGTCACTCTCCCGGCGTTTAGCATTGGACCATACGCCTCACCATTCCTCTCGAGCATTGTGGTATTAAATGCCACATCACTAGCATTTAGCACCGGGTCTTGGAATGCACGTGTATAATCTCTGGATGGGTGCGCTAAACACCACATTACAGGCGTTTAGCGCTGGCAGTGTATCTAGCAGTAGACCCCACTTCTTGCTCGCAATGACCACGAATCCCATTTGATTTTTAAAACAAAAATAGAAAAGATACTATTAGGTTTTAATTTAATTTTTGAATCAATTAGGATTAGAACTATAAAAAGGGAGGAGATTCGCTTTACGCTCCTTTCTCCCGCACCTTTATAGTTTTAAACTTTTTTTTTTTGCTTTTTTAGGATTTCTCTACACTATGAACAACTAAACTTCCATTATTAAGGTTAGGAGCGCTATTTATTTTGATGGATTAATACTATTGTCATTCTACTTTTGATTAAAGCACTGATTTCTATTCTAGAATTAAGTTTCGTTCTTCATCCTAAGGATTAGAGTATATTGGAAAATAACCCTAATCTAAATTAAATTCCTTTAAATCTTGGAAAAGTTAAAATCTTTGGAATTAAGCTAGAAACCCTTTTTTCATAATTCTTTAGTTTTCTAGATTTAATTTGATACGTGACACATAATCAGATTTCTTTTGTGTTCTTAAGAATTGTGTGGCCTTTGAATCAGAATTTGGATTAACCTTATAACACAATTAACTGGTCAAGTAATTGACGGTTGATTAGGTTAGGAGAAATTGAATTGCCAAGGAATTAGAATTCAATTACCTAGGGTATAACAGGAATTAAATCTTTGCATGATCAAGGTAGATAACAATAATTGTTAATCCAGAAATCTAAATATCTCAGATGCCTTAGCTCTTCTCTCATATAATTTCTTTACATATTTACTGTTTGCTTTCTTTAATTCACTATTTTATGCGATTTGCTTTCTTTCGTATCAAAGATTATTAATAAATTGTACGATTTGTAATTTGAGTTATAGACAATAATATTAATCATGAAGTATTTGCTGATAAAAATGTATTTTTATGTTGGTATTTTATAATTTGATATTTATTTTTATTATTTAATT
>NC_029792.2:29915201-29921782 GCF_000816755.2 Arachis ipaensis
GTAGCTTTTTAAATTTAGATAATATTTTAAGGTTTACATTAGACTATAATTATGTTTTAGTATGTTTATTTATATTTTATTTGTTATTTTAATATAAAACAGTTTTTCGGTTGAACTGCAGTTGAATCGATTAGACCAATAAATCAGTGAACCAGTAACTAAAATGGTTGGAAGACCAGTCCAATTTTCAGAACCTTTTTCTCACCCTAGTTTTATTAGATGATCAAGGGTACACACTCCAACTGGTGCGGAATTCGAAAACCACAACTGAATCAACAAGTGCACCGGGTCGTATCAAGTAATACCTCAGGTGAGTGAGGGTCGATCCCACGAAGATTAATGGACTGAACAACAATAGTCAAATGAATCACTTAGTCAAGCAAGTAGAAAATGGTGTTTTGAGGTTCAAAAGCATTAAACAGAAATTCAGAGATTAACGAAAGCAAATAGTGAAATCAGTGTAAGAGATATGTGAGAAGATAGTAAAGGTTTTGGAGTTGTTTACTCTTTCAGATTAAGATTTCTTACCAACTATTTTAATCATGCAAGATTCATTTCATGGTAAACTGTAATTGACTAAACCCTAATTCTTTACTGATTTAGTCTACTCTAACCTAATCAACCGCCAATTCCTTGGTCACTTAATATAGATTAGAGGGTTAGGTTCAATTCTAGTTTATTAGTCACAAAAATCCTAATTACCCAAATATAAGAGGATTATATGTCACGTATCCTGACAAGTCCAAGCAATTAACAGTTTAGGAGGAATTTACTTTCAAGCTAGTATTCAAGTGAGATAATTTTTCCAAGAATCAACAAGAATTCATGTAGAATAAGAATTATTTTCTAATATATTCAAATTCATGAGATGAAGAAATAAAGTAATCCTTGAAACTAAATCAACACATCAAATAAAATAGAGTGACAATAACATCAATCCATGGAAATAAACAAACCTCCTGACCTTAACCAATGAGGTTTAGTTGCTCTTAACTCAGAGAGAAAACTAGGGTTCCAAAATGTTAAAGTGCGGAATAAGGTCTGAGAGAAGAGATCCCTCGAAGGATGAAATCTTTTTCCTTTTATATCTAACCTAACTTGATTTGAAAATAAAATAAACTAATAATTACTAAAACTCAAAAGATTGTGTTTGGGACTAGAAATACTTAAAACAAATAAAAATTAATAATTAAAAGCCAAATCCAACTAAGGATGCTTCTTTGGGTGAGATTGGTCCGTGCTACTGGCACTAAACGCCAGATTCAGCGTTTAATGCCCCAGGTGGCAGAAACTTCAATTCAATTCTGGCTTCCTAGCGCTAAACACCAGGTTTGGCATTTAGCGCCCCTGATGGCAGTGAGTCTTTCTTCGTTTCTGACTTGCTGGCGCTAAATGCCAGGATTGGCATTTAGCGCCCCTGGTGGCAAGGACTTGGCATGCGTTGCAAGGCAACTGGTGCTAAACACCCTGGTCCGCGTTTAGCGCCAGCTTGGCAGATTCAAAACTCTTCTCTTTTCTTGCACACGAACTCTGCGAAACTGATCCAAACTTCACCTGAAATAATTAAAATACTTAAATAACTCAAGGTAGCATCCAAATAAGCTTCAAACACTAAAAATCTATTTAAAATTCAATAAATTTTTATCTAAAATAAAGAAAAAATAAAGAAAAAATTCTCACGCATCACAACACCAAACTTGAACTGTTACTTGTCCTCAAGCAACTAAAATAGTATAGGACTGGGAAGAGAAATTGTCTGAGACTTGAGTGTTCATTTAAGCTCCTGTCCATTTACTGAATGGGGTTAATGACACTGTGACTCTGAATATGTTTGGCATTTCACTATCCTTTAAAGCTCAGAAATGTTGATTCCCTTTAGAACTAGAACTCGGATGATATTATGGATTCTCTTCCTCTTTAAGCTCTGATTAACATAGCTTTTTCTTATCTTTTCTTTGGTGATTTGCACCTTGAGCCTAGCCGGGACTCTAAATGTTTTGTCTCAAGCTTAACTTGACAAAGAAACACCATAAGCACTTAACTGGGGAACTTTTTGAGTTCTAATTTTTCTTTAATTTCTCCCAGTCAGTGGTGCTCAGAGCCTTTGGCATACTCTGTAATTGCACTTGGTCTCGACTCTTAGTGCTCTGTCTCAAAGATTACTTGAAACATTCACACCACAAGCATATGGCTAGAAAAATAACTCTTTGAGCTTTTAATCTTATTTGACCTTACTAACAATTGATGTTCAGAGCCTTGGACCTTGATTTTTATTTCTTTTTTCTTTTTGTTGTTTGTTTTGCTTCAAGGATCAATTTCTTATTCAATTCAGAGAATTCGTGATATTTCTCTAAGTTCTTGTACCTCAAGAATCAACATTCTTAGCTTCAACATCAATCATGCTCTATTCATTTCATACATCCAGAATCATAGATAATACCACCACATCAAAGTAAATAAGACAACTCAGAATATATAACTCAAGTCTTATGCATTATATTACTTCTCTTTTTTTCTTTTGATTTTTCAAGCTCAGTGAGAAATACATGAGACAACTTCTTAAAATAAGCATAAAATACCAAATTAACTAACTAAACTAGAAAAACTAAAATCACTACTAATCATTCAAAGGATTTAAACAGAAAGCAGAAAATAAGACATAATTGTAAAAAATAGAAAATAAAGGAATTAGCAGATAAGAAACTTAACCACCTCAATCATGGTGGCCGCTCCCTCCTGGTGGCTAGGAATGGTCTTCCTAGGATTATAGATGCATTTTCATCCTCTCCCACGTCTAGAATTACAAAATCTGCTAGGAGAAAGAATTTTCCCACCTTGACCAAGACATTCTCTACTGTTCCATATGCATGTTTCAGAGACTTATCCGCCATTTGTAATGCTATCTGTGTTGGTTGTGCCTCTTTGATTTACAACTGCTTTATCACTGACAAGGGCATTAAATTAATACTTACACTTAGATCACATAAGGTTGTGTCAAAGGTCGTGCTCCCAATAGTACATAGAATCTGAAAGCTCCCTGGATCTGGCATCTTCTTTGGTAAATTGCTCTGAATTATGGCACTACATTCCTTGGTCGGGACCACTATCTCATCTCCTTTAAAGTCATCTTCTTGGAAAGTAAACCCTTCATGAACTTGACATAGAGAGGCATTTGCTCCAAAACCTCAGCAAAAGGAATATTGATTTGCAACTTTTTAAAGACATCTAAGAACTTTGAAAATTACCTATCCTTGGTCTCCTATTGAAGTCTTTGAGGATATGGCATCTTTGGCTTGTACTCTGGTGCCTTAGGCAACGCGAGAGATTTCTCAAGATCAACCGGAAAGGGTTGTCCAGGTGTCTAGAGGGGGCATGTGCTACAATATCTTTAGTCTTTTTTGGAGCTTCCTTTTCAACAAGTCCCTCAGTAACCTGTGCCTTCTCATCTGTCACTGGTCCACTTACCAAGGTGATAACCTTGCACTCTTCTCTTAGATTAGGCAATGTGTCACTAAGGAGAGTGTTAGGTGGCCTCCCAGGTATTTTCTTGCTCAATTGACCCACTTGACAGAAGAAACCTACATTCCACTCAAGTGTTGAGTAATAGCATTAATTTGCTGAGACATGGCTTTGTTTTGGGCAAGAGTAGCATCCAAGGCATCCAACTCCATGACTCCTTTCTTCACAGAGGTCCTGTCAGAAGAATATAAATACTGGTTGTTAGAAACCATCTCAATCAACTCCATAGCTTCATTAGGGGTCTTTTTCATGTGAACTAATCCACCTGCAGAATTATCCAGAGACATTCTGGAGGTCTTGGAGACTCCATCATAAAATATCTGCAACTGAATCCAGTCTAAGAACATATCAGGAGGATACTTTCTAAGCATCAACTTGTACCTTTCCCAGGATTCATAAAGAGACTTACCATCTCTCTGCCAGAAGGTCTGAGCGTCTGCCCTGAGCTTAGTCAGCCTCTGAGGTGGAAAGAAATTGGTCAGAAATCTATTGACCACCTTATCCCAAGTGTCCAAGCTCTCCTTGGACTGAGTGTCAAGTCACTGTTTAGCTCAGTTCCGTACAACAAATAGGAAGAGAAGTAGCTTGTAGACATTAGGATGGACTCCATTAGTCTTCACAGTATTACAGATCTGTAGGAAATTAGAGATAAACAGGTTTGGATCTTCCTGCGGGAGTCCGTGAAACTGGCAATTCTGCTGTACTAGAGAAATCAACTAAGGCTTCAGCTCAAAGTTGTTAGCAGCAACAAGGGGTACAGAAATGCTATTCCCATAGAAATCAGGACTGCGGGAAGTGTATAAGCCTAGTGTTCTCCTTGGTTGTTCAAGCATATTAGGGGATTAACAACATTGGCATTAACCCCATTGTTGTTATTCAGGTCTATAGTGGACTCTTCAACTTCCTTATCAAAGTTGTTCCTGAAATTCTCAACAGCTTTATAAGCTCAAGCCAATTGTAAACGTCTACTCAAGTTCCTCTCAATCTCAGGATCAAAGTCAAGAAGAGGTTATTTGTTCCTATTCCAGCTCATAAACAAACAGAAAACAAAGAAAAAGTAAAAATTTCTACATCATAGTGCAGAAAATTCCCAGTGAGGTGACATGTGTAAAAGAAATAAAATAAAATACCTGAATAATTAAACAGAAAATCCAAATAACAAATAAGAAAAAAGGAGTATAAAATTTGAACTAAATAAGTAAAATAACTAGGAAAGATAAAACAACTAAAGGGATACCAAACTTAATTTCAAAAATTACGAGAAAATTTTTTAAATAAAATAAAGCCAAATTTTTTAAAATTTAAAAGGGTAAAAACAAATAAAAATTAAAAACTAAAAATGCCTAATATAAGCAATCAAACAACAGTTAGTTGTCAATCACAGTCAATCCCTGCCAACGGCGCCAAAAACTTTGTGCGAAATTCGAAAACTACAATTGAACTGGCAAGTGCACCGGGTCGTACCAAGTAATACCTTAGGTGAGTGAGGATTGATCCCACGAGGATTGATGGACTAAACAACAATAGTTGGATGAATCACTTAGTTAGGCAAGCAGAAAATGGTGTTTTAAGGTTCAAAAGCATTAAATGGAAATTCAGAGAGCAAGGAAAGCAAATAGTGAAATCAGTGTAAGAGATATGTGAGAAGATAGTCAAGGTTTCGGAGTTGTTTACTCTTCCGGATTAAGATTTCTTACCAACTATTTTAATCATGCAAGATTCATTTCATGGCAAACTGTAATTGACTAAACCCTAATTCCTTAGTGATTTAGTCTGCTCTAACCTAATCAATCTCCAATTCCTTGGTCACTTAATATAGATTAGAGGGTTAGGTTCAATTCTAGTTTATTAGCCACAAAAACCTTAGTTGCCCAAATATAAGAGGATTATATGTCACATATCCCGTTAAGTCCAAGCAATTAGTAGCTCAGGAGGAATTTACTTTCAAGATAGTATTCAAGTAAGATAACTTTTTCAAGAATCAACAAGAATTCATGTAGAAGAGATTCCTTGAAGGGCGAAATCTTTTCCCTTTTATATCTAACCTAATTTGATTTGAAAATAAAATAAACTAATAATTACTAAAGCCCAAAAGATTGTGTTTGGGACTAGATATACTTAAAACAAATAAAATATAATAATTAAAAGTCAAATCCAACTAAAGATACTCCTTTGGGTGAGATTGGTCCGTGCTGCTAGCGCTGAACGCCAGATTCAGCATTTAGCGTCCCAGGTGGCAGAAACTTCAATTTCAATTCTGGCTTCCTGGCGCTAAACACCGGGTTTGGTGTTTAGCGCCCCTGATGGCAGTGAGTCCTTCTTCATTTCTGACTTGCTGGCACTAAATGCCAGGATTGGTGTTTAGCTCCCCTGGTGGCAGAGACTTGGCACGTGTTGCAAGGCAGCTGGCGCTAAATGCCCAAGTCCGCATTTCGCGCCAGCTTGGCAGATTCAAAATTCTTCTCTTTTCTTGCACACGAACTCTACCAAACCTATCCAAACTTCAGCTGAAATAATTAAAATACTAAAGCACCTCAACGTAGCATCCAAATAGGCTTCAAACACTAAAATCTATTTAAAAATTAATAAATTTATATCTAAAATAAATAGAAAATAAAGAAAAAATGCTCACGCATCACGAACCCCATTTGATACTGGACCACCAAATGGTCAAGCATAGATGGTAGAAGGAAGTCTTGATACAATGGCAATTTATGACGGCCGAAGAAGCTACTTGGGAGCCGTATGAAAATTTCAAACTACAATGTTCTTCCTTTGACCTTGAGGAGAAGGTCATTTTCAACGGAGAGAGAGAGTATTGATACAAGTAGAAAAGGCAAAAACGGTTAGAAGGTGAGCCATATTAGAAAAAGACACACAACTGCAAGGAACTACTAATTAGTGGAAAAGAGTAACAAATAGTGAAAGAGACAAAAAGTAAAATATTATGAAATGTGAGTTTTTTGTTCTCCATGTTATCTTCTTCAATTTCTCTCAATGTACTCTCTGCTCTCTATATATTCTTTATATGTTATCTTTTATTTTTTTTCTTTATATTTAAT
>NC_029792.2:29921840-29924626 GCF_000816755.2 Arachis ipaensis
ACACTTATTATTATATTTTTTTTATAATTTATTCTCTAATAATTATATGTAGATCATCAATTAGATTTTCGTTATAGAAGTGAGATCTTTTTATAATAAAGCAACAATGTTCTTATGACATATAATCTAAATGGTTATTTTGTAAGACCCAAAACCTTTGAAAAAGGGCTATCATTAGCTAATTTCAAATTCAGTGTTTCTGTAGCTTTAATTTCGGAAATTTCTTTATTAAAGAAAATTAAAGCAAGTTTTGATTTATTGAATTTGAAATAAATTGAGATTATTATCCAATTGTGAAGAGAGAAGAGAGTGTGCCGTCGCGTCACTGTCCAACCCGCCGCGTCTCGCGGCCCTTGCCGTCGCGAAGGAGAGAACACAGAGGAGAGAGACTGCGCGACTGTGAGAGAGGGAGATCGGCGGAGGGAAGGTTCTGTTCGTACGGCCGAGCCTCCCTGCCTCAGATCGCCGTCCAGCCGTCGCACCACCGCGCCACTGTCATCGCTATGTTGGGAGAGAGGAACGTTGCAGCAGCTGGATCCCAAGAGGGGAAAAGTTCACATGAAGAGGGAGAGAGCTGCGGGGAGAGGGAGGCCATGCGTTCCGTCGCGTGCGTCATCACCCAAGGATTGCCGCTGTGCTATGGAGCAGACTGAACCGCACCGCGCTATTGGGGTTCTTACCGTCGCCGGAAAAGGATTCAGGCCGCCGCAGGTGTCGTGGTCGGAGGAGGAAGCTGTGCCCCTGTGTTTTGACCGCCGGGAGTGGTTCTGTGACTTCCGGGATCACCGCTGGAACTTTAGGCCGAGCCTCTGTCACTGGAGAACCTCGCTGCCGTCACCGGAGAACTCTTCCGGTAAGGGTTTTATTTGAGGTTTCTGCCTTTTTGGACTTTGAGAAGGTTTTGATGCTGCGCGATTTTTATAGTTGATCCACCAGAGCTTCTGGCCGCCGCCAGAGCTGCTGTCGGGCCGGTTCAAAATCGCAGCTGCTTCGTGTTGAAATTCCAGTAAGAAATTATGTTTCGAAAGCCCTACGTTAGTGTCCCGTACGTGTATTAAAGCCCTTACGGTATTAATGTTCTTAGAGTTTAGTAACTGAGGTTGCTTGTTGTAATTTAGAGCTGTTTATGCTGCTGCGAAAATGTGTGGGGCTGTGCTTTGAAGCTGCCTTTGATTTCGAGTTAAGGTGAAAAGAACTTATGAGGCGTGTGGATTATGGATTTGCGTTTTGAGGTAGGGGCGCTTTCCAAAACTATACTTTATGTATTGGAATTATTACATATGGATACTGATGTGAGAAAATGTGTATTTGGTGATTGTATCGGCCTTATGTATTATTTGATTGTCTCGAAAGCTTATGAATGTTTGTTTGGCTGAATTGTTGTGCAACTTTGTGAAATGTAATGTTTTAAAGTTGATTCTTTAAAGATTTGAAATATGAGTTTATTCCTTTGAGGATTGGTTTGAATTGAGTCAATTGTTTTGATGATGTGAAAGATAGAATACTCTTTGGAATTCAGCCTGGTTTGCTTTCACTGATTTGGTTTTGATAAATGATTTGTTGCTGACCGATTCTTTAAAGCTTTGGAAATGAGTTAAATTGATTGATATTGAGTTGATTTCTGAAATAGTTTCCTTGAGATATGCCACTAAGGCGACTGTTGGATTTAGTTTGCTTTTGATTTGATTTCTGGTTTTGGGCTATTAAAAAGGAATGAGAATCGGTTTAGTTGGGACCCGAACCGGGTGGCAAAAGTCCAAGTTTTAGGGGAGGTGCTGCCGAAATTTCTACAAAATTCTACTCTTGTTTGTAAAGTTATTTAAAAAGGGTTGGATTTGAGAAATTGTATTAATTGATTTATTAAGAGAATATTTATGTTTTCAAGCTTAATTTATTTAATGAACTTTATGCGTTGAGTTCGGCTTATTTAGAAACGAACTATTTGTACAGTTTGAATCACTGAAGGAAAGAATGATGCTCTAATATTGATTTCAATATAAAAAGGAGCTTTTAGTGATTTTAAAGGAATTTAGACTTTTGATTGAGTAATCAAGTTTGAGGCATTTTGGAAGAGCTAGAAAAATGGGTTCCAAAAAGAAACCTGAAAGCGGTTTGATTTAAATGAACCGGTTCCGTTTCAAATGAGTTGATTTTTGGACCGGGTTGGAACTTGTGATTTTGTATGATCGGTTTCATAATAAATTTAGTTTTGTTTACTTGAACCGGGAATCTATGATTTTAAAAATTTCAATGAATTTTAAGGAATTTATATAAATGCATGTATGCAATTGAATGAATTGTGAACTTAAGCCGGATGGCTGAGATGAATGTTGTATGCGAGTATGCTTGTGTGTTTCTCTCTGGTTGTAAGGGTGACAGGGCGCAGATACCCTCTAATGGCGACAGGGCGCAAATACCCTCTAATGGCGACAGGGCGCAGATACCTTCTAATGATAATAAAGCGCAACAGAGAGACTGTGTCCGGGTTAGCTACCGGACACGTCGGGTTGGCTTGGTAACCGACAGATGATATCATCAGCCACTAGGGACAGGCATGCATCATATGCATTTGTGTGACATTGGTTGGGTGTGCATATTATACTTGGTTTGCCTATGTGATTAATTGCTAACTGTTCTACTTGTAATAACTGTTTGTTTGTGCTTGAACTTCCTATTTATGTTTGCTACTGGGATTTTGTTGGACTGTGGTGATTGGTTGATTGTTGGATTGTTTGGGCCTAGGGCCATGGTTGGAATGAGATGAACCGATGGTTGATTTCGGTTTT
>NC_029792.2:29924710-29931590 GCF_000816755.2 Arachis ipaensis
GTTGGACTGTGGTGATTGGTTGATGGTTGGATTGTTTGGGCCTAGGGCCGTGGTTGGAATGAGATGAACCGATGGTTGATTCCGGTTTTGTGTTTCTGGTTTGGAATAAAATATGAAAGTCTATTTTGGTTCAGCATAGATAAACTGTTTTGAAAGGCTTTTGAGTTCTTGAGAATTGAACGGTTCCTCTTTCAGAAAAGATTTCTGACTTTACTTTCATTGTAAACTGTTGTTTTCGAAAAGAGGCATGAGACGGTTATTAATCACTGGTGCCGTTATCTTCATGTATCCTATTACAGTAATTCCCAAAAACCCTCTACTGAGAACCCTTTCGAGGATGATGTTCTCACCCCCCCTACATTTTTTCCCTTTCAGGATATGGGCGCAGAAGTTACGAAGAGCTTATTTAATTGTTGTTGTAATGCTCTGTATTGTTTTAGTTATGGTTTATTGTACCCTCGCCTTTATCTGGATATAATCTGTAAGAGGGATAAGAATTGTATTGGATTATGTTTGTAATATTATTTATATATATTTATGTATATATATGGATGTACTCTTTATGAGTTTTGTAAGTTGTATGGTATTTATGGATGTATGATATCGGATGAAAGTATTTTTGGATCGGTATTGCGATTTAAAGTTTTAAACAGGCTCATATTTTAGTATTAAATAATATAAAGTCGTCGTAATGTCCGAACTATCAGAGTCGCGCAGCCGGAAGTGTGAGCTTTGGTAGTTAGGATGTTACATTATGGTATCAGAGCAGTTCTTCCTGTAGAGCCTGAGGAATGGACTGACTATGTTTCAATTGCATACTCTGAGTGTTTGTCATGTATTAGGTCTTGTCGAATGACGAGAATTAGAGCTTTATGCACATGACGATCTATTGATTTAACGCTGTTAGTCTTGCAATGCATAATTCCTGATATTAAGTTTGGCCGGCTTAATACTAGTGAATTATGTATATGAAAGCACTGATGGGTTATCATAGATGATATACGAGTTTTGAGTAAAGCGAATCGCGGGTTTTGGGAACGTTCGAAACTATTTCTCGAGGCTATTCAGTTGTGTCTTGATTTCTGTTCGAGTTGACCTGTTCTTTTGTATCCTAACTTGAGGTTCTTGTTTGCTAGTCCTTTTGAAAAGTAGTTTGATTTTTCAACTCTATTCCTCTATCCATATGCATTCTTGTTTGATCTCAATTGTATATGCTTGTTTGGGATCCTTGTTGCATCTGTCTTTCTCTTTTTGAGTTCTTCCTGATTCCCATATTCCTTGATATAGCTTTGAACCTGTCTTAATGTGCTGTGACTTTTAACTCCGGGTTCTGAGTCCATTCTTTGAGAAATTGTTGATTCAGTTTTTCTCTTACTTGATAGTGATCACAGCCAATTTTGAGGTTTTATAAAAAAAATTGCTGTTGATTAGATATATACTTATCTATATATGAAACTTTGAGATTTCTTATGCAGTTTAACAACTATTTATCTCTAATACCTCGCCTGTACTTTTACTGGTTTACGGAATTGCGCTTACGTTAAAAGTAAATTTGACTTTCTAGTAATTTTACTATAGCTCCAATGGACATCTTTATTTGATTGTGTATTTGGATATTTTTCAAAATTTTGGAAAGAAAGAATTTTTTCATTTTTATCCTGGTTGAGTTTCGTTTGATAAGCTCTACTTAACTTATTTTGAATTGAGTTGGGTTTAGCATACTACATGGTTTATGACATTGTTGTTCTTTTGAAAATGTTGGACTCATAGCTTTCCTCTTATGAACGGACTCGTTCCTTCTTAAGCTTTTCACCTCTATGAATGTCATACGTGACTCTGTCTTTAACTAATCTTTTACATCTTAAAAACATTACTATTGATCTTGGTTTGTCCTCTCTTGTGGATCTCATCCTTATGTGAGTCAGTTTGATTCATTTCAATTTAGTGCATTATTTATTCTCCCATTATTTCTACAAGAGTTGTTAGTCAAAGATTTATCATTGAGAAATTACAAAAGATTGAGTTGTCTTTTCTATGACTTTTGTATTCTTTTGGATCAATTGAAAGCTTATTTGATGCCCCATGCCTAGTGGATCTTGTTTGAACTATTTAAGATCCTTTCTTGCAAGGCTTGACTCATTTTTAGTACATCTTAAACTTCTTGAATGTTCTTCTGAGATGGTGATTTCAAGAAACACTTTTGGAGTCTTGTTTTGAACTTTCAAGGAAGTTTTGAATTCTCTTTGAAGAAATTCTAAACGGAATTTATTTTTTGTTGCTTGATTGAGATTGAAACCATTGCCCAATTTTGACGAAATTAATTTAAAGTTGGCATGCGCTATTTTAAATGAGGTTTTGGAAATCTCCCTTGTTTAGTGGAAATTTGTTCATTTGTAATGCACCACTTATTTCCTCTACCAAATTGTAAGCAAATTTTTGTCTCGGAGTTTCTTTTTAAAAGAGTTTAACTTCCTCTTTCACTCTTGCTGTGAATGTTATACACGCTTGTTTGAATATGAACTTTGGGAATTTTTGAACAAGAATTTGATTTCTTTTCTGAGTTTTATGATTGCCTTTGGTTAAGTTGTGCACCTAATTACCTTTCTAGAATATTTGAGGAAATATTTTAGCTCTTAGCCAAACTTGTGTGCACTTTGTTTTTAAAACTCTACATGGTTTACTTCGACATGAAATTGTATTGGAGTAAAGCCACATTTATGCTTTTGGCTACTCTCTTGAAGAATGGTTGTTGCTTAACTTTTCTTTTAAATTGCAAAGTGATTTTTCCGCAAGTTTTCGATTCTTTTGTGAATAATGCATTCGGAAGTATTTTTAACTATGCTCTTGAGTTCTATGAGCTTTGTCTTGGGTCTGAGATATCCTTTTCTGTAAACCTCATACTTCCTCGACTCAGCTCGAGTTTGTTTCAAACTGATGCGCTGGTTTTCTTCCTATTGATCTTGTTGAACTTCTTTGATCCAAGGGTTATCTTTGAGGTGGTCAATTGATTTATTTCTAGCAAACTTCATTGCTTGCGCGTCTTTGTTTGTCTGGAAATTGGATACATTCCCTTAAATCTATGAGTATTACCCTTGACAATTGTCTCTCCGTTCTAAATCCGGTATCCTTCTGAGTAGACTCGAGAATTATTTTGATATCACGTGCGACTTGTAGACGTAGTAACGCGATGCGTTAGTTCTTTAAGGCGTGATATGTGTATACGGAAGTTGAAGCGGTAGGTGTGCAACGTTATGAGTTGTGGGTGTTTTGTTCCTTGCGGACGGGTTTGCGGTTGTAAGGCTTGTGATCGAGTATGGGATTGTAAAGTGCTTGATGGAGTTAGAAAGTTGAAACCTTGAGGTCGATATGAGATTAGTGTGCGGATATTAAGCACATCGTTTTAACTCCATCCTGTTTTATAGCCTTTGATGCTTTGCCCTACTATCACATGATTGACCCATGTTATCTTTTGCATCGAGCCTACCTTGTAACGTTTGCTTTGTAATCACACTCCTACCTTTACACCCTTATGCATATGACAATCAAAGTATTTGAAAATCATATATATGTTTATATGATGAGATATTTTTGCTTCTTCCTTAAATGTGTTCAAGGGTGAACTGTTATGAAATTTCTTTCATTTTGTATCAATTTTCGAGGGCGAAAATTTTTATATGGTGGGTAGAATGTAAGACCCAAAACCTTTGAAAAAGGGCTATCAGTAGCTAATTTCAAATTCAGTGTTTCTGTAGCTTTAATTTCGGAAATTTCTTTATTAAAGAAAATTAAAGCAAGTTTTGATTTATTGAATTTGAAATAAATTGAGATTATTATCCAATTTAACAATTATTGGATTATTTTCTGTGTGCCGTCGCGTCACTGTCCAACCCGCCGCGTCTCGCGGCCCTTGCCGTCGCGAAGGAGAGAACACAGAGGAGAGAGACTGCACGACTGTGAGAGAGGGAGATCGGCGGAGGGAAGGTTCTGTTCGTGCGGCCGAGCCTCCCTGCCTCAGATCGCCGTCCAGCCGTCGCACCACCGCGCCACTGTCATCGCTAAGTTGGGAGAGAGGAACGTTGCAGCAGCTGGATCCCAAGAGGGGAAAAGTTCACATGAAGAGGGAGAGAGCTGCGGGGAGAGGGAGGCCGTGCGTTCCGTCGCGCGCGTCATCACCCAAGGATCGCCGCTGTGCTATGGAGCAGACTGAACCGCACCGCGCTGTTGGGGTTCTTACCGTCGCCGGAAAAGGATTCAGGCCGCCGCAGGTGTTGTGGTCAGAGGAGGAAGCTGTGCCCCTATGTTTTGACCGCCGGGAGTGGTTCTGTGACTTCCGGGATCACCGCCGGAACTTTAGGCCGAGCCTCTGTCACTGGAGAACCTCGCTGCCGTCGCCGGAGAACTCTTCCGGTAAGGGTTTTATTTGAGGTTTCTGCCTTTTTGGACTTTGAGAAGGTTTTGATGCTGCGCGATTTTTATAGTTGATCCACCAGAGCTTCTGGCCGCCGCCGGAGCTGCTGTCGGGCCGGTTCAAAATCGCAGCTGCTTCGTGTTGAAATTCCGGTAAGAAATTATGTTTCGAAAGCCCTACGTTAGTGTCCCGTACGTGTATTAAAGCCCTTACGGTATTAATGTTCTTAGATTTTAGTAACTGAGGTTGCTTGTTGTAATTTAGAGCTGTTTATGCTGCTGCGAAAATGTGTGGGGCTGTGCTTTGAAGCTGCCTTTGATTTCGAGTTGAGGTGAAAAGAACTTATGAGGCGTGTGGATTATGGATTTGCGTTTTGAGGTAGGGGCGCTTTCCAAAACTATACTTTATGTATTGGAATTATTACATATGGATATTGATGTGAGAAAATGTGTATTTGGTGATTGTATCGGCCTTATGTATTATTTGATTGTCTCGAAAGCTTATGAATGTTTGTTTGGCTAAATTGTTGTGCAACTTTGTGAAATGTAATGTTTTAAAGTTGATTCTTTAAAGATTTGAAATATGAGTTTATTCCGTTGAGGATTGGTTTGAATTGAGTCAATTGTTTTGATGATTATTTATTGATAAATTGGCTGGTTCTGGATTGAACCGTGAGCCGGATGGCTGAGATGGATGGTGATCCATGGTTGAGTATAAATGCATGTATGCAATTGAATGAATTGTGAACTTAAGCCGGATGGCTGAGATGAATGTTGTATGCGAGTATGCTTGTGTTTTCTCTCTGGTTGTAAGGGTGACAGGGCACCGATACCCTCTAATGGCGACAGGGCGCAGATACCCTCTAATGGCGACAGGGCGCAGATACCCTCTAATGGCGACAGGGCGCAGATACCCTCTAATGATAATAAAGCGCAACGGAGAGACTGTGTCCGGGTTAGCTACCGGACACGTCGGGTTGGCTTGGTAACCGACAGATGATATCATCAGCCACTAGGGACAGGCATGCATCATATGCATTTGTGTAACATTGGTTGGGTATGCATATTATACTTGGTTTGCCTATGTGATTAATTGCTAACTGTTCTACTTGTAATAACTGTTTGTTTGTTCTTGAACTTCCTATTTGTGTTTGCTACTGGGATTTTGTTGGACTATGGTGATTGGTTGATTGTTGGATTGTTTGGGCCTAGGGCCGTGGTTGGAATGAGATGAACCGATGGTTGATTTCGGTTTTATGTTTCTGATTTGGAATAAAATATGAAAGCCTATTTTGTTTCAGTATAGATAAACCGTTTTGAAAGGCTTTTGAGTTTTTGAGAATTGAATGGTTCCTCTTTCAGAAAAGATTTTCGACTTTACTTCTATTGTAAACCGTTGTTTTTGAAAAGAGGCATAAGACGGTTATGAATCACTGGTGCGGTTATCTTCACGTATCCTATTACAGTAATTCCCAAAAACCCTCTACTGAGAACCCTTTCGAGGATGATGTTCTCACCCCTCCTACATTTTTCCCCTTTCAGGATATGGGCGCAGAAGTTACGAAGAGCTTATTTAATTGTTGTGATGCTCTGTATTGTTTTAGCTATGGTTTATTGTCCCCTCGCCTTTATCTTGATATAATCTGTAAGAGGGATAGGAATTGTATTGGATTATGGTTGTAATATTACTTATATATATATGTATGTATATATATGGATGTACTCTTTATGAGTTTTGTAAGTTGTATGGTATTTATGGATGTATGATATCGGATGAAAGTATTTTTGGATCGGTATTGCGATTTAAAGTTTTAAACAGGCTCATATTTTAGTATTAAATAATATAAAGTCGTCGTAATGTCCGAACTATCAGAGTCGCGCAGCCGGAAGTGTGAGTTTTGGTAGTTAGGGTGTTACATATTTATTTTTTATCATCACGACAATAAGTAATTGACATTGAAATGTTTTGCATGCTTATCTATTAATACAGATTACTATTTACTACTTTTGTTTTTAAACGTGCTAAATGCTGCACGATTTAACAATTTAATTTGCCACATGATCTAATATAATAATAGCAGAATATGAGAATAAGAACATTATTTTCTCCAAAAAATTGTGCAGTGATTTAATTTCTAAAAATTTACTAATTTTAAATAAAGTCATTGGTATTTTTAATAGTAGTTTGGTGGCCAAAATATATCTGTCAGTTTATTTAATAGACTTTTTAACTTGAATAGACATCTTAGGATATATAAAAAATGAGCACAACAATTATGTGTTTATTTAATGAGTCACATTTATATAGATCATTAGATATTATTAGATCAAAATCAAAGAATGATGTAAAAAAAGAGCATTGATGAACTCTAATAAATACAGAATATCCTAGTACATAAATAAATACTTTAATACACAATACTTTAAATGACAACAGAATCTTTTATTCTTAAATAAAAAAATATATAAATGC
>NC_029792.2:29931966-29938975 GCF_000816755.2 Arachis ipaensis
ATAAAGAATATGTATCAACTACATATATGTATCATATGTGTATATGTAATTATGACTGATATAGGATTGGTATATATTCTTTTATTCTTTAGACTCTCTAATATATATATATGCTACCTCATAACTCTCTCATCTAGTCTTTCTTATTCATATTTATTTTGTGGTAATATTAAGTGTAAAATAGTTTAAGATTATTTTTTAAAGTTAAATATAATATTTATAATTATATATTTTTAATAAGATCATTTTTTATTTTTTATTATTTTCAAATATTTTTTTAGTTAAATTTTTTATTTTCTAACTCGACTAGACTTTTATGTATGAGAAATTGGTGTACAAATATCGGCTTTTTTATTGATATATGCATGAAAAATTCTTTATTTCCCATAATACGCACGGATGAAAATTTCTCCCAAATTGCACATGGCCAATTCGCAACCCTCACCCACGAAATGAAAATAAGCACCATTTCATGCAAGGTGGCCATGAAATGGGTGCTACCATCTGATACACGCTATGCTAAGCTCACTAGTCACGAAATAAAGCACTTTAAGACTGACACACACGAAGTGGCTAACTCACCGGTGGTACACACGAGTTGGCCCATTCCATGACTGAAATTATATTATATAATTTTATTACATTGTATAACTATTATTTGAAATTAAATCATCAATGATAATGAAAAAAATACTAAATAGTACAATTTTATATTATATAATTTTATTATTTTGAATCAAATTTTTAATGATAATAAAAAATACTATATAGTACAAATTTATATTATTATATTATACAATTTTATTATAAATGGTTGACCTATGTAGGACTAGAAGTGTAACTAGCATAGAGAAAAAAAAGATTGAGAGAAAAAAGAGTATGAAGACTGGATGCTATGATTTAGCTGAAATCTTAGAAGCTGATATATAGAGTTTGAATTTTGAAGACAATAATTATAATAATAAAAATTTATCAACAACAAGGATTAACATTTATGCTGAGATTTTAATTCAAACAAAAAAAGTCTTTCCTTTAAAAAAATAACATTTATCGGTCAAGTGTCACTGTCTGTTACCTGACGCTTATAATAGAGACTCAATGATAATAAAAAAAATACTAAATAGTAAAATTTTATATTATATAATTTTATTATTTTGAATCAAATTTTCAATGATAATAAAAAATACTATATAGTACAAATTTATATTATTATATTATACAATTTTATTATAAATGGTTGACCTATGTAGGACTAGAAGTGTAACTAGCATAGAGAAAAAAAAGATTGAGAGAAAAAAGAGTATGAAGACTGGATGCTATGATTTAGCTGAAATCTTAGAAGCTGATATATAGAGTTTGAATTTTGAAGACAATAATTATAATAATAAAAATTTATCAACAACAAGGATTAACATTTATGCTGAGATTTTAATTCAAACAAAAAAAGTCTTTCCTTTAAAAAAATAACATTTATCGGTCAAGTGTCACTGTCTGTTACCTGATGCTTATAATAGAGACTTGGTGCACGAAATTGTGATCATCAATGGCGCCAACATCTTGGTACGCACAATTGTAATCTCAACTCTTTGTCACAACTCCGCACAACTAACCAGCAAGTGCACTGGGTCGTCCAAGTAATAAACCTTACGTGAGTAAGGGTCGATCCCATGGAGATTGTCGGCTTGAAGCAAGCTATGGTCATCTTGTAAATCTTAGTCAGGCGGATTCAAATCGTTATGGAGAATTGATAATTAAAATATGAATAAAACATAAAATAGGATAGAGATACTTATGTAATTCATTGGTGAGAATTTCAGATAAGCGTATGAAGATGCTTTGTTCCTTCTGAACCTCTGCTTTCCTATTGCCTTCTTCCAATCATTCATACTCCTTTCCATGGCAAGCTTATGTTGGGTTTCACCGTTGTCAATGGCTACCTCCTGTCCTCTCAGTGAAAATGGTCCAAATACGCTGTCACCACACGCCAAATCAGCTGTTGGTTCTCGATCATGTTGGAAAAGGATCCATTGATCCTTTTGCGTCTGTCACTACGCCCAACAATCGTGAGTTTGAAGCTCGTCACAGTCATCTCTTCCCAGATCCTACTCGGAATACCACAGACAAGGTTTAGACTTTTCGGATCTCAGGAATGCTGCCAATTGATTCTAGCCTATACCATGAAGATTCTGATCTCATGGAATGGAAGACTCGGTTGTCAGGCGAGGCAACCATGCGTCATGAATCAGGAGGCTAAGAGATACGCACTCAAGCTATTGCAAGTAGAATAGAGGTGGTTGTCAGGCACGTCTTCATAGGTGAGAATGATGATGAGTGTCACGGATCATCACCATCGTCAGGTTGAAGAACGAATGTATATCTTAGAGAAGAAGTAGGCGTGAATTGAATAGAGAAACAATAGTACTTTGCATTAATTCATGAGGAACAGCAGAGCTCCACACCTTAATCTATGGTGTGTAGAAACTCTACCGTTGAAAATACATAAGAACAAAAGGTCTAGGCATGGCCGAATGGCCAGCCTCCCAAAGCGTGAACATACAAGTTCCAAGATGAAAAGTATGATCAAGTGCATCAAATACAATAGCAAAAGGTCCTATTTGTAGAAAACTAGTAACCTAGGATTTACAGAAATGAGTAAATGATGCAGAATCTACTTCCGGGCCCACTTGGTGTGTGCTTGGGCTGAGCATTGAAGCTTTCACATGTAGAGACTTTTCTTGGAGTTAAACGCCAGCTTGTGTACCAGTTTGGGCGTTTAACTCCAGCTTTTATGCCAATTCTGGCATTTTGACGCCAGAATTTATATGCTGACTTGGTACGCCAGTTTGGGCCATCAAATCTCGATTAAAGTATGGACTATTATATATTGCTGAAAAGCCCAGGATGTCTACTTTCCAACGCAATTGAGAGCGTGCCACTTGGGCTTCTGTAGCTCCAGAAAATTCACTTCGAGTGCAGGGAGGTCAGAATCCAACAGCATCTGCAGTTCTTTTTCAGCCTCTGAATCAGATTTTTGCTCAGGTCCCTCAATTTCAGCCAGAAAATACCTGAAATCATAGAAAAACACACAAACTCATAGTAAAGTCCTGAAATGTGATTTTTATTTAAAAACTAATAAAAATATAATAAAAACTAACTAAAATATACTAAAAACATACTAAAAACAATGCCAAAAAGCGTATAAATTATCCGCTCATCACAACACCAAACATAAATTGTTGCTTGTTCCCAAGCAACTGAAAATAAAATAGGATAAAAAGAATAGAATATACAATGAATTTTAAAAACATCTATGAAGATCCGTCTTAATTAGATGAGCGGGGCTATTAGCTTTTTACTTCTGAACAGTTTTGGCATCTCACTTTATCCTTTGAAGTTCAGAATGATTGGCATCTATAGGAACTCAGAATTCAGATAGTGTTATTGATTCTCCTAGTTCATTATGTTGATTCTTGAACACAACTACTTTATGAGTCTTTGCCGTGACCCTAAGCATTTTGTTTTCCAGTATTACCACCGGATACATAAATGCCACAGACACATAACTGTGTGAACCTTTTCAGATTGTGACTCAGCTTTGCTAGAGTCCCCAATTAGAGGTGTCCAGAGCTCTTAAGCACACTCTTTTTGCTTTGGACCACGACTTTAACCGCTCAGTCTCAAGGTTTCACTTGACACCTTCACGCCACAAGCACATGGTTAGGGACAGCTTGGTTTAGCCGCTTAGGCCAGGATTTTATTCCTGTGGGCCCTCCTATCCACTGATGCTCAAAGCCTTGGATCCTTTTTATTTTACCCTTGCCTTTTGGTTTAAAGGGCTATTGGCTTTTTCTTGCTTGCTTTTTTTTCCGCAAGCTTTTCACTGCTTTTTCTTGCTTCAAGAATCATTTTTATGATTTTTCAGATTATCAATAACATTTCTCCTTTTTCATCATTCTTTCAAGAGCCAACAATTTTAACATTCATAAACAACAAATTCAAAAATTTGCACTGTTCAAGCATTCATTCAGAAGAACAAAAAGTATTGCCACCACATCAAAATAATTAAACTATTTTAAAATTCAAAATTCATGTACTTCTTTTTCTTTTTGCAATTAAAAACATTTTTCATTTAAGAAAGGTGATGGATTCATAGGACATTCATAACTTTAAGACATAGACTCTAAGACACTAATGATCATGTAATAAAGACACAAACATAGATAAATATAAAGCATAAAAATTCGAAAAACAGAAAAAATAAGGAACAAGGAAATTAAAAAACGGGTCCACCTTAGTGATGACGACTAGTTCTTCCTCTTGAAGATCTTATGGAGTGCTTGAGCTCCTCAATGTCTCTTCCTTGCCTTTGTTTCTCCTCTCTCATGATTCTTTGATCTTCTCTAATTTCATGAAGGAGGATAGAATGATCTTGGTGTTCCACCCTTAGTTGTCCCATATTGGAACTTAATTCTCCTATGGAGGTGTTAATTTGCTCCCAATAATTTTGTGGAGGAAAATGCATCTCTTGAGGCATCTCAGGGATTTAATGATGAGGAATTTCCTCATGCTCTTGTCCATGAGTGGGATCTCTTGTTTGCTCCATCCTTTTCTTAGTGATGGGCTTGTCCTCATCAATGAGGATGTCTTCCTCTATGTCAATTCCAGCTGAATTGAAAAGGTGACAAATGAGATAAGGGAAAGCTAACCTTGACAAAGTAGAGGACTTGTCCGCCACCTTGTAGAGTTCTAGAGATATAACCTCATGAACTTCTACTTCCTCTCCAATCATGATGCTATGGATCATGATAGCCCGGTCTATAGTAACTTCAGACCGGTTGCTAGTGGGAATGATTGAGCGTTGGATGAACTCCAACCATCCCCTAGCCACGGGCTTGAGGTCATGCCTTCTTAGTTGGACTGGCTTCCCTCTTGAATCTCTTTTCCATTGAGCGCCCTCTTCACAAATGTCTATGAGGACTTGGTCCAACCTTTGATCATAGTTGACCCTTCTAGTGTAGGGGTGTGCATCTCCTTGCATCATTGGCAAGTTGAATGCCAACCTTACATTTTCCGGACTGAAATCTAAGTATTTCCCCCGAACCATTGTAAGCCAATTCTTTGGGTCCAGGTTCACACTTTGATCATGGTTCTTGGTGATCCATGCATTGGCATAGAACTCTTGAACCATTAAGATTCTGACTTGTTGAATGGGGTTGGTGAGAACTTCCCAACCTCTTCTTCGAATCTCATGTCGGATCTTCGGATATTCACCCTTTTTGAGCTTGAAAGGGACATCGGGAATCACTTTCTTCTTGGCCACAACTTCATAGAAGTGGTCTTGATGCACCATTGAGATGAATCTCTCCATCTCCCATGACTCGGAGATGGAAGCTTTTGCCTTCCATTTCCTCTTTCTAGAGGTTTCTCCGGCCTGTGGTGCCATAAATGGTTATGGAAAAACAAAAAGCAATGCTTTTACCACACCAAACTTAGAAGGTTTGCTCGTCCTCGAGCAAAAGAAGAAAGATGAGAGTAGAGGAAGAAGAAATAGAGGAGATGGAGGGGGTTAGTGTTTTGGCCAAGGGGGTGAAGTAGTGTTTAAGAGGTGTGAAAATGAAGGAGTGAAGATAGGTTTATATAAGAGTGGGGAGAGGGTAAGGTTCGGCCATGTATGGGTGGGTTTGGGAGGGAAAGTGGTTTGAATTTGAATGGTGAGGTAGGTGGGGTCTTATGATGGATGGATGTGGATTGGTGAAGGGTATTTGGGGAAGGGCATTATGGGGAGGTGTGAAGAAGAGAGAAAGTGGGTTGAGGTTGGTGGGGGTCCTGTGGGGTCCACAGATCCTGAGGTGTCAAGGATTTCTCATCCCTGCACTAATTAGGCATGCAAAATGCCCTCTGCTGCCAATCCTGGCGTTAAACGCCAGGTTGCTGCCCATTTCTGGCGTTTAACGCCAGCTTCTTGCCCTTTTCTGGCGTTAAACGCCAGTCTAGTGCCCATTTCTGGCGTTAAACGCCTAGAATGGTGCCAGACTGGGCGTTTAACGCCCATTCTGCTGCCCTTACTAGAGTTTAAATGCCAGTAGGCTTCTCCTCCAGGGTGTGCTATTTTTCATTCTGTTTTTCAGTTTGTTTTTGCTTTTTCAATTGTTTTTGTGACTTCACATGATCATCAACCTACAGAAAATATAAAATAACAATGGAAAATAGAAATTTAACATAGATAAGTAAAATTGGGTTGCCTCCCAACAAGCGCTTCTTTAATGTCAATAGCTTGACAGTGGGCTCTCATGGAGCCTCACAGATACTCAGAGCATGATAATGGCCTCTCAACACCAAACTTAGAGTTTGAATGTGGGGATTTTGTTTGACTCTGCATTGAGAGAAGCTTTTCATGCTTCCTCTCCATGGTCACAGAGGGAGATCCTTGAGCCTTAAATACAAGGGAGTCCTCATTCACTTGAAGGACCAATTCTCCTCTGTCAACATCAATCACAGCTTTTGCTGTGGCTAGGAAGGGTCTACCAAGGATGATGGATTCATCCATACACTTTCCAATGTCTAGGATTATGAAATCAGCAGGGATGTAATGGCCTTCAACCTTTACCAACACATCCTCTACAAGTCCATAAGCCTGTTTTCTTGAATTATCTGCCATCTCTAGTGAGATTCTTGCAGCTTGTACCTCAATGATTCCTAGCTTCTCCATTACAGAGAGGGACATGAGGTTTATGCTTGACCCTAGGTCACACAGAGCCTTCTCAAAGGTCATGGTGCCTATGGTACAAGGTATTGAGAACTTTCCGGGATCTTGTCTCTTTTGAGGTAATCTCTGCCTAGTCAAGTCATCCAGTTCTTTGGTGAGCAAGGGGGGTTCATCCTCCCAAGTCTCATTACCAAATAGCTTGGCATTTAACTTCATGATTGCTCCAAGGTACTTAGCAACTTGCTCTTCAGTAACATCTTCATCCTCTTCAGAGGAAGAATACTCATCAGAGCTCATGAATGG
>NC_029792.2:29939082-29939834 GCF_000816755.2 Arachis ipaensis
AGGTTCATTCTCCCAAGTCTCATTACCAAATAACTTGGCATTTAACTTCATGATTGCTCCAAGGTACTTAGCAACTTGCTCTTCAGTAACATCTTCATCCTCTTCAGAGGAAGAATACTCATCAGAGCTCATGAATGGTAGAAGTATATTCAATGGAATCTCTATGATCTCTGTATGAACCTCATATTCCCATGGTTCCTCATTAGGGAACTCCTTGGAGTCCAGTTGACGTCCATTGAGGTCTTCCTCAGTGGAAATCACTGCCTTACCCTCCTCTATGCATTCGGCCATGTGGGACGTGTTTATGGCCTTGCATTCTCTCTTTGGGTTCTCTTCTGTATTACTTGGAAGAGTACTAGGAGGGAGCTCAGTAATTTTCTTACTCAGCTGACCCACTTGTGCCTCCAAATTTCTAATGGAGGACCTTGTTTCAGTCATGAAACTTTGAGTGGTTTTAGTTAAATCATAGACTACAGCTGCTAATTCAGAGTGGCTCTACTTAGAATTCTCTACTTGTTGCTGAGAAGATGATGGAAAAAGTTTGCCATTGCTAAACCTATTTCTTCCACCATTATTGTTGTTGAAGCCTTGTTGAGGCCTCTGTTGATCCTTCCATGAGAGGTTTGGATGATTTCTCTATGAAGGATTATAGGTGCTTCCATAGGGTTCTCCCATGTAATTCACCTCTTCCATTGCTGGGTTCTCAGGATCATAAGCTTCTTCTTCAGATGAAGCTTCTTTGGTACTCCCTA
>NC_029792.2:29939953-29946599 GCF_000816755.2 Arachis ipaensis
GGATCTTCTAATGGAAGTCCATGAAACTTGCAATTCTGTTGCATTAGAGAAACTAATTGAGGCTTAATGCTCAAAGTTGTTTGCTCCAATGGCAGGGATTGAGATGCTTCTCCCATAGAAGTCAGGAGTATGTGCAGTAAAGTCACCAAGCACCTTCTTTGCAGTGTTGGCATTGTTGTTGTTTTCGGCTGCCATGGCTTCTTCTTGTTTGAAAAGTTCTGTTAGGTCCTCTATAGAGAGTTGTACTTTAGCTTCTCTTAGCTTTCTCTTCAAGGTCCTTTCAAGTTCAGGATCAGCTTCAACAAGAATGCCTTTGTCCTTGCTCCTGCTCATATGAAAAGAGAGGAAAAGAAAATATAGAATCCTCTATGTCACAGTATAAAGATTCCTTGAGGTGTCAGAGGTAAAGAAGAATAGAAGGAGAAGGTAGAGAAGAGAGAATTCGAACTTATCAAGAGGGATAGAGTTCGTATTGTACATTGAGGAGGAGTGTTAGTCCATAAATAGAAGGATATGAGAAGAGGGGAAGAATTTTTGAAAATAAAGTAAAAAGATTTTAAAATAATTAAAAAAAATTTTGAAAATTTGGTCAATGATTTTTAAAAATTAAGATTGGGAAAGAAATTAAGTGATTTTTGAAAAAGATTTTGAAATTAGAAATCAAAAAGATATGATTGAAACTTAATTTTGAAAAGTTGTGATTGAAAAGACATAATTGAGAAGATATGATTGGGAATCAAATTTAAAAGAAGAAAGTTTTTAAAATTAAAGTTGATTACTTGACCAACAAGAAATTAAAAGATATGATTCTAGAATTAAAACTTTTGATCCTTTCTTAATAGGCAAGTAACAACTTGAAAATTTTGAATTAAATAACTAATTGTAGCAAGGATTTTCGAAAATAATAATAATTTAAAAATGGAAAGAAATTGATTTTGAAAAGATATGATTGAAGAGATATAATTTGAAAAAGATTTGATTTTGAAAAATTATGAATATTTGAAAAAGATTTGAATTAAAAACAAAATCTTCCCTCTAGTGTCCTCCTGGCGTTAAACGCCCAGAATAGATGCCATTCTGGGTGTTTAACGCCCAAAATGCTACCTTTTTGGGCGTTTAACACCCAGCCAGGCACCCTGGCTGGCGTTTAAACGCCAGTTTTCCTTCTTCACTGGGCGTTTTGAACGCCCAGCTTTTTCTGTGTAATTCCTCTGCTGAATGTTCTGAATCTTCAATTCTCTGTGTTATTGACTTGAAAAGACACAATTTTAAATTTTTTTTTGAATTTTTAATGATGAGAAACAATAAAAAATGCAACTAAGATCAAATAAACAATGCATGCAAGACACCAAACTTAGAAGTTTGTATACTAAGGACTATAACAATTTAAAAATGCATGTAAGAAACAACAAAAGACACAAAATAAGAGAAATTAAAGATCAGAGCAATGAAATCATCAAGAACAGCTTGAAGATCAATGAAGAACATATGCATATATTCGAAAAATGCAAGATGAATAAAGACATGCAATTGACACCAAACTTAAAATTGACACTTGACTCAAATAAGAAACACAAAATATTTTTGGTTTTTATGATTTTATAAATTTTTTTTTGTGATTTTTTGAAAATTATATGGAAAAAGAGAAAATAAAGAGATTCAAAATTTTTAATAAGAATTCCAGGAATCATGCAATGTTAGTCTAAAAACTCCGGTCCAGGAATTAGACATGGCTTACTAGCCAACCAAGCTTTCAGTGAAAGCTTCGGTCCAAAACACTAGACATGGCCAATGGCAAGCCAAGCTTTAGCAAATCATTACGTTCAACAGCAAGATTGATAGAAAACAACAAGCCCTTGTGATGATAAGTTGAAACCTCGGTCCAAAAGATTAGACATGGCTTCTCAGCCAGCCAGACTTCAACAAATCATCATGAAACTCTAGAATTC
Organism: Arachis ipaensis; assembly: GCF_000816755.2. Lineage (NCBI taxonomy): Eukaryota > Viridiplantae > Streptophyta > Magnoliopsida > Fabales > Fabaceae > Arachis > Arachis ipaensis. The sequence goes on from NC_029792.2 coordinate 29,941,903, forward strand.
ATTCTTAAAAGTTATGAAGAACAAAATAGAAATACAAAATTTTTTTTTGAAATTTTTCGAAAATTGAAAAGTATTAAGCTTAAACAGAAAATAAAATTACCTAATCTGAGCAACAAGATGAACCGTCAGTTGTCCAAACTCGAACAATCCCCGGCAACGGCGCCAAAAACTTGGTGCACGAAATTGTGATCATCAATGGCGCCAACATCTTGGTACGCACAATTGTAATCTCAACTCTTTGTCACAACTCCGCACAACTAACCAGCAAGTGCACTGGGTCGTCCAAGTAATAAACCTTACGTGAGTAAGGGTTGATCCCACGGAGATTGTCGGCTTGAAGCAAGCTATGGTCATCTTGTAAATCTCAGTCAGGCGGATTCAAATGGTTATGGAGAATAGATAATTAAAATATGAATAAAACATAAAATAGGATAGAGATACTTATGTAATTCATTGGTGAGAATTTCAGATAAGCGTATGAAGATGCTTTGTTCCTTCTGAACCTCTGCTTTCCTATTGCCTTCTTCCAATCATTCATACTCCTTTCCATGGCAAGCTTATGTTGGTTTTCACCGTTGTCAATGGCTACCTCCCGTCCTCTCAGTGAAAATGGTCCAAATGCGCTGTCACCACACGGCTAATCAGCTGTTGGTTCTCGATCATGTTGGAATAGGATCCATTGATCCTTTTGCGTCTGTCACTACGCCCAACAATCGTGAGTTTGAAGCTCGTCACAGTCATCCCTTCCCAGATCCTACTCAGAATACCACAGACAAGGTTTAGACTTTTCGGATCTCATGAATGCTGCCAATTGATTCTGGCCTATACTACGAAGACTCTGATCTCATGGAATGGAAGACTCGGTTGTCAGGCGAGGCAACCATGCGTCATGAATCAGGAGGCTAAGAGATACGCACTCAAGCTATTGCAAGTAGAATAGAGGTGGTTGTTAGGCACGTGTTCATAGGTGAGAATGATGATGAGTGTCACGGATCATCACCTTTGTCAGGTTGAAGAATGAATGTATATCTTAGAGAAGAAGTAGGCGTGAATTGAATAGAGAAACAATAGTACTTTGCATTAATTCATGAGGAACAGTAGAGCTCCACACCTTAATCTAGGGTGTGTAGAAACTCTACCATTGAAAATACATAAGAACAAAAGGTCTAGGCATGGCCGAATGGCCAGCCTCCCAAAGCGTGAACATACAAGTTCCAAGATGAAAAGTATGATCAAGTGTATCAAATACAATAGCAACAGGTCCTATTTGTAGAAAACTAGTAACCTAGGGTTTACAGAAACGAGTAAATGATGCAGAATCCACTTTTGGGCCCACTTGGTGTGTGCTTGGGCTGAGCATTGAAGCTTTCACGTGTAGAGACTTTTTTTGGAGTTAAACGCCAGCTTGTGTGCCAGTTTGGGCGTTTAACTCCAGCTTTTATGCCAGTTCTGGCGTTTTGACGCCAGAATTTCTATGCTGACTTAGAACGCCGGTTTGGGCCATCAAATCTCGGGCAAAGTATAGATTATTATATATTGCTGGAAAGCCCATGATTTCTACTTTCCAACGCAATTGAGAGCGCGCCACTTTGGCTTCTGTAGCTCTAGAAAATCCACTTCGAGTGCAGGGAGGTCAGAATCCAACAGCATCTGCAGTCCTTTTTCAGCCTCTGAATCAGATTTTTGCTCAGGTCCCTCAATTTCAGCCAAAAAATACCTGAAATTATAGAAAAATACACAAACTCATAGTAAAGTCCAGGAATGTGATTTTTATTTAAAAACTAATAAAAACATAATAAAAACTAACTAAAACATACTAAAAGTATACTAAAAACAATGCCAAAAAGCGTATAAATTATCCGCTCATCAATACTAAACCCCATCATTTATTTTGTTGTGGTCCAGTTCAAGTTGCGCCAATCTGAACAAACAATGTGTGGTACGTAGAGCTTATCTTACACATTAATTTCTGAAATAAGTCGAGTTTTGTATGAATTTTTTTCTAAAACCTACTAAAACATAATAAAATTTGCTAAAATATGCTCAAAAACACTAAGGAAATGGTATTAAAAAGGGTATAAAATATCCACTCATCAGGAAGGAGGTGCGATAGAACTTGAAAGTAGTTTCTCCGTTGTGAAGAACGTGAAAGAGATTAAAAATAATGTCCTAGTATAATTTTCACATGTTTACACATTTGGTAACATTTAGATACAGTTTTTCTTCTTTCAAAAATAAAAAATATATTCTAAATTAATAAATTAATTAATTTATTTTAAAATTTTATATGCAACACAGGTCCATATAATAGAACAAAAGATAAAAAATAAGTAATAAAGATGAATAAATTGAGAATAAAATAAAATATATAAAGTCATGAAGAGAAATATTAGATTAATACCTAAACTATAATTGTTTGAATTAAAATTTGTTATTGAAAATATCAAAAAGAAAACCAATGAAATTGGAAGATACATAGAGTCATAAAAAATTATATAAAAAAATATAGAGAATTTGAAATTTACTTTTTGATGAACAAAAGATGACTACTAGACAAGAAAAAATGTTAAAAATATAAAAATAAAAAAGAATTTAAGAGAATAAAAGAGTAACGGTATAAAAATTAAATTTAAGTAAGTTAAATAATAGTAAAAATAATAGAAAATAAAAAAATTAATTTGGAACTTTAACCAATTGAGTGTAATTTATTTTTAGTGGGATCATTTAAAATTTAAAGTAGAGATATATTATTATATATAACTATTTTGGAAAAAAAATGAAAAAGCAATGGGGGCAAGTGTCCCCTCATTGCCCTTACTGGGTCCGTGCCTGGTCGTAACAAGAACAAATGAAAATCATCTAAAAGTCACACCACTCCGATTAACAAAGACTTTTAAAAATAATAATTGAACAACATTACATTATCATTGTTTTTATTTTAAAACTCGAAGTGGTTGGGGATGGATACGATGACACCATATAGATAAACTATTGAGAAGTTTTTGTTTATTACCCCTCTCTCTGAACCATCTTCAGGAACGACACAACACGAAACAATACACTCACTGCTCGATTGAGCTGAAAAGACCAATGTACTATTAGGAGCGAGATATTAAGGGCGTAGATACGGAACGTTAAGCACTTATCCAAATTCATATTAAGGAGGGAGAATAGGCGTTTGTTTTCGTCATAGTTATGCAAATTAAGAGAATTAGAATTTTTTGTATGTCTTGTTTTATCTTTATTGAGTGATTACAATTGTGACTATGATGTTTCTTTTTTTTATGCAAATAAGACTTAAACTTAGTTTAAAAATATGTGTGTTTAATTTGTGTTTTCATTTTTTTTTATTTTTAGTATTTTTTGTTTTTTAAATTTTATAAAAAAAAATAAAAATAATAATAAAATCTTATTTTTTGTTTTATCTATTTTTTTCATAAAATTCTAAAAATAAAAAATATTAAAAATAAAAATACAAACCAAATACATTCTTAAAATGTTATATAATGACTAAAATAAGTAAAAACTTGACTGTGATGCACACTGTACGTCTACGATGCATTGGCCTCTTCGTCCGAGTCTGTCTCCTTAACCGAACATATCTTCTTGTCCAGGAAATATGCGCAGATCAGCAACAAAAGAAACAAAATTATTATTGCAATTATTATAAGAATCGAGACGAAATTCATTTTTCTTCTTTTGTCCACTAGTTCAATATATATAGGAAAGAGATATTCTTATTCTTCTTCTTCTTTAGTTTTGATCTTTGTTATACATGCTAAGTGAGACCATATTTATAGTAAAGGAACAATGTTCATGTAAATTATAACATATAATCTAGATGGTTATTTTTTTTCTTAGAGTTTATCTATTTTATGTTTTAGAGACACATATTAAATTTATAAATTAAATTTTTTTATTTAAAATATAAAAATTTAAATTTTTAATATATTTATTTTATATTTATTAAATAAAAATATTTAAAATTATTCATTAATAATAAATTTATATTACTATGTGTTTTTAGCACATATATTAGCTAAATCCTATTTTTAATCATCAGGACATAATACGTAATTGACAATAAATTTTTTTGCACGTTTCTCTATTAATACAGATTTACAGCTTTTTTTTAACGTGTTAACTGCTACATAATCTAATAATTTAATTTGTCGCATGATCTTCTAGTATAATAATAATAGCTAAATATTTTGATTTTAAATTTTAAATTTATATTTATTACTTATATTTTTTATTTTAGTATCAAATTTAATATTTCTAGTAATATATTCTTGTAATTTATTATCTAATTAAATGTTCACCATCAATTAGATATTCGTTATAGAAGCGAGACCATTTTTTTAGTAAAGCAACAATGCTCTTATAACATGTAATCTAAATTCTTATTTATTTTTTATTTTCACGGCAATAAGTAATCGACATTGCAATTTTTTGCACGCTTATCTATTAATATAGATTACTAAATGCTGCACAATCTAACAATTTAACGTACTAAATGCTGCACAATCTAACAATTTAATTTGCCACGGAATCTAATATAATGATAGTAGTATATGGGAATAACATTATTTTCTCCGAAAAGTTGTCCTGTGATTTAATTTTTAAAAATTTTAATAAACTATTATCTATTATATATTAATAAAATAATTTTTTTTTAATTAATATCATAATTCATT
>NC_029792.2:29947470-29988379 GCF_000816755.2 Arachis ipaensis
TATATTTTTATTCATTATTTAAATTTTTTGTTTTAATATCAAATCTAATATTTTTAGTAATATTTTGATACAGGTAGAAAAGGCAAAACGATTAGAAGATGTGCCATAATGGAAGAGACACACAATCGCAAGGAGCTACTAATCAGTGGAGAAGAGTAACAAATAGTGAGAGAGGGGGCAAAGAGTAAAGTATTGTGGAATGTGAGTCTTTTTATTGCTGTTATCTTCTTCAATTCATCTCTATATACTTACTCTCTATACTCCCTATTTGTTGTCTTTCTTTTTCTTTTTCTTATACATGATATATGTCCATCCTTTCATTTGAATCTTAGAACCTGTTATACTTTTACTATATATAATTATTTCCATTTTAATTTATTTTCCAAGGCAACTGTAACACCTATCAATAGTGCTTTCATTGAACACCATGTCGGCGTTGATCACGGCGGTTTGGATTCAGGCCACATTCTTTGGCATGATGATCTTCCAATATTCAATTGTGAGAATGGCCATTAGTGGATTCTTTGTGTTTGGAAGCAGTGGTAGGTTACTAGAAGACTAATCGTCCGCGATCTGGCATGGTTTCGGCTCTAGCGGCAGAGTAATCCGTTAGCAGATTGGTCCATCTTCGAGATAGCATTCATTCATCGTTACCAACCAGATTTCCAACCAGCATTACCAGAAATCACTCAAAACACCATTTCAATTTGGGAAATTGATTTAGAGGAAGCAATGTCCAAATTCAAATATCAGGTAGTCATTCATCAAACTAGATATTCCAAACAAACAATCAAAAAATTCAACACTTACAGATTTGTAATTCCCGAAAGTAGCAACCAAAATTCCAGAATCGGAAATGAATCCAGAACACCCAGAAGAAGAACACATCACAAATTTAATTTTAGCAAAATCTACACAAGAAAATTTCAAATCTCAGATCCAACAATTCTAAAGGAAAATTATTATTGTGTTGTTCCAAAACTTACAAACAAGAACGATACAGAAGTCACAAACAAACCCAGTGGTAGTGATACTATGTGAAATGAAGGAGATCGATAGTCGTTCAACACGGTGATGGCGCGCAGTACAGATTTGAGGACAGATTGCGATGCAGGAGGGGAGGACAAACGGAGGTTTTGACCACCAAAGCCGCCGGACTCGTGAACGACCACCACGGATGATGAAGAGAGGCAGGATATATCAATGGATTTCATCACCGATCTCTCTTTATCTCATAGCTGCTCCGTTATCTTAGTGATTGTTGATAGGTTGTCTAAATTTGTCCACCTAATTCCCATTCCTTCAGATTTTATGGCCCAAAAAGCGGCTGAAGCTTTTGTGCAAGAGTGTTGTGGAAATTAGGGAATTATGCTGGCTAGGAGTTCTGCATACCATCTAGAGTCTGACGGACAAATAGAGGTCCATAATGCTGCTTGGAAATGTCCTTACGCTGTTACAAAAGAGAACCCGAAAGACTGGTTTAAGTTGCTACCATGGGATGCATATAGTTACGACACCTCATACCACTCTGCTATTGCCATGTTCTCATTTAAGGAGGTCTTCGGCTGAGACCCTTCAACCCTTCTCAAGTACGAACCCAAGTTCGTTAACATACTAGCGCTTGATGCATGAGCATCATGAGTGTATTTTCTGTATGATTTGTATGGTGATTTGTTAATTTTCTAGAGGATTTAGGTGATTTATACTCTAGTGGATGTTACTTTGAGTTGTTGTGGCCTTTTGTTGATTTTAAGTAGCATTCGGGTGAAGATGGGACAGAATTCATGAAAAAGGAAAGCAAGGAAATTGTCTCGGGCATTGTGGCGCTAATCGCCACTCTCCCAGCATTTAGTGCCGAACCATGGAAACCATCACATTCTTCTCTGGAAGTGTGGCGCTAAATGTCACTCTCCCAGTGTTTAGTGCCGGACCATACGCCTCGCCATTCCTCTCAGTCATTTTGGCGCTAAACGCAACATCACTGGCATTTAGCTTCGAGCCATGGAACGCGCGTGTATAGTTTCTGGATGGGTGGCACTAAACGCCATATCAACGGCATTTAGCGCCGACAGTGTATCCAGCAGTGAACCCCACTTCTTGCTCGCAATGAGCACATATCCCATTTGATTTTAAAAACAAAAATAGAAAAAATACTATTAGGTTTTAATTTAATTTTTGAATAAATTAGAATTAGAACTATAAAAAGGGAGGAGATTCGCCCTGCGCTCCTTTCTCCCGCACCATTACAGCTTTACATTTTTTTTTACACTTTTAGGATTTTCTCTGCACCATGAGCAACTAAACCTACATTATTAAGGTTAGGAGCTCTATTTATTTTGATGGATTAAAACTATTGTTATTCTACTTTTGATTAATACACTGATTTCTATTCCAGAATTGAGTTTCGATCTTCATACTAAGGATTAGAGTATATTAAAAAATAACCCTATTCTAAATTAAATTTCTTTGAATCTTGAAAAGGTTAACATCTTTGAAATTAAGCTAGAAACTTTTTTTTCATAATTCTTCAATTATCAAGATTTAATTTGATACATGACATATAATCATATTTCTTTTAGGTTCTTAAGAATTGTGTGGCCTTTGAACCAGAATTTGGATTAACCTCATAACACAATTAACTGATCAAGAAATTGACGGTTGATTAGGTTAGGAGAAATTAAATTGCCAAAGAATTAGAATTCAATTACCTAGGATTTGCCATGAATTAAATATTTGCATGATCAAGGTAGATGACAATAATTATTAATCTAAAATTCTAAATATCTCTAAAGCCTTAACTCTTCTCTCATATAATTTTTTTACACATTTACTGTTTGCTTTCTTTAATTCACTGTTTTATGCTATTTGCTATTGAAACCCTTGATTTTGATTGTCTAACTAGAATAAACAATTGACCATTGCTTGCTTAATTATTTAATCTTCTTAGGAAGGATAACTCACTCTCGTGGTATTACTTCATACGATCCGGTGCACTTGCCGGTAGTTTGTGGTTTCAAAATCCGCATCAAGGTTTGGCGTCATTGTCAGGGATTAATAGTGATTAACAACTACCCGTAGATTGATTATCTAGATTAGACTTTTTCTTTTTTTGCTTAATCTTTGCTATTTACCTTTAATTTTTTTTGTTTGCCTCAATGAGAATTCTCTTCACTCTGACGTAGAGAATGTAACACCCTAACTTTTAGCACCTTATGATCGCACTAAAAGTCTAGGTGTTACCTACCACTACTCCTTTGATTTCGTACTATATTTATTTAATAATGAGCCTTCGCAAAAAATAAAACAAATTTTAATTAAGAAAATTGAAAAGTCTTTACTTTAGATCACTTAATCATACAATTATATCCACATAACATTAAATATAGACTTATATAATATTCCTCAAATACAAGTCCTACCCCTCTAAAAAAATGAAATAATAAACGAGGAGAAAACATAATCTAAAATTGTACCAAACACAAAATAAAAATACACATATGTATATACGGCTCCGTAGTTCAGTCACGGCTTCGCGCCAAAACTTCCTGAATCTGTCACTGAAAAAAAAATTATGTAAGGTTCTGAGAACATCGTCCTCGCAGGTTCTCAATAGGGAAGGGAATACCGTCAAAGCAAAGAAACACTTGCCAATACAATTAATTTCATTATAAAAGCAGTTTATCCATGAAATAACCTTTTGGAAAAATCTTTGCGTAAAAACTAACATTGAAAAGTCACAAAGAAATTTCTTTAATTTACAAATTAGTAAGATGTATAGTTTAAAGGAATAAAAAGGACCAAAGACGTGCTTAAAAATTTCCTACCCAACTTACATCGCTCACTTCTATTCAACCAATACATAAATTAGAATAATAAGGCAACACCTAGTCCATCCTGTCCCAACCTCCATTGTCACATACCAGAAATCACCCTCATCACGCCTCCTCAAAGAGGGTCTCTCAGATAAACATACACATACAAGACAAACAAAGAAATCACAGGTAGGACTCAAGTATAGCAAGTAAAACAAGTAACAGATAAACATGGCTAAGCAATTAGGCAAACCAAAATAAATGCACACTTAATCAAAACATACAAATGCATAGGACATGCATCATATGCATTTGTATTTTTTTATTGAGTGTGCATTTGTTTTGGTTTGCCTAATTGCTTAGCCATGTTTATCTACTACTTGTTTTACTTGCTGTACTTGAATCCTACCTGTGATTTCTTTGTTTGTCTTGTATTTATATGTTTATCTGAGAGACCCTCTTTGGGAAAGCTTGATGAGGGTAATTTCTGGTATGTGCCAATGGAGGTTAGGGCAGGATGGACTAGGTGTTGCCTTATTATTCTAATTTATATGTTGGTTGAATAGAAGTGAGTGATGTAAGTTGGGTACGAAATTTTTAGGCACGTCTGTGGTCCTTTTTATTTCTTTAAACTATCCATCTTACTGATTTGTAAATTAAATGAATTTCTTTACAACCTTTCAAAGTTAGTTTTTACACAAAGCTTTTTCCAAAAGGTTATTTCATGGATAAACTGCTTTTATAATAAAATTAATTGTATTTGCAAGTGTTTCTTTGCTTTGATAGTATTCCCTTCCCTATTGAGAACCTAAGAAGACGATGTTCTCACTCTCCTATAGAATTTCTTTTTCAGTGACAGATTCAGGAAGTTTTGGCGTGAAGCCGCAACCAAACTACAGAGCCATATATACATATATGTATTTTTATTTTCTGTGTTTGGTATAATCTTAGATTCTGTTTTCCCCTCATTTATTATTTTGTTTTTTTAAAGGGATAGAACTTGTATTTGAGGAATATTTAATGTTATGTGGATATAATTATATGATTAAGCGATCTAAAGTAAAGACTTTTTTATTTTCTTAATTAAAATTTGTTTTATTTTTCACGAAGGCTCAATTTTAAATAAATATAGTACGAAATCAAAGGAGTAGCGGTGGGTAACACCTAGACTTTTAGTGCGATCATGAGGTGCTAAAAGTTAGGGTGTTACAGAAAATCCCAATTTGTCGGGTCTTCTGCGTGTTTATGCAGGGAAACAAGGACAAAGAACCTTTTCTTGAATATGATCCCGACATTCAAAGAACTCTTAGGAGACGAAGGCAACAACCTAGAGCTTAGAGAATTGCAGAAGGTTTCAGGGACGAATCTGAAGAGGACATATATGTCAGTATGGCAGAGAATAATGACCATCTTGTTGTCAACAATTCCAACAATGCCCCACCATTAAGAGCTATGGGGTCGTACATTAACCCCAATCCTGGGAATTGCGTCATCGTGGCACCGGTTGTGAATGCCAACAATTTTGAGCTGAAACCTCAACTGATTATCTTGGTTCAGAAAAATTGTCAGTTTAATGGAACACCTCTTGAAGACCTCAACTTGTTCATCTCTAACTTTTTGAGAACCTGTGATACAGTCAAGACTAATGGGGTTCATCCTAATATTTACCGGTTGTTGTTGTTCCCGTTTACTGTGAGGGACTGAGCCAATCAATGGCTTGAGACACAACCCAAGGATAGTATAACAACCTGGGATGATTTGGTCAGTAAGATCTTAACCAAATTCTTTCTGCCTCAAAGGTTGAGAAAGTTAAGGACAAATATTCATACCTTCAAATAGTTAGATGGCGAGTCTCTCTATGAAGCTGGGAGAGGTATAAGGGTATGGTGAGAAAGTGCCCTCCGAATATATTCTCAGATTTAGTACAGTTGCAGATTTTTTATAACGGGATCACTCTGCCTTTAAGACTCTCATTGGATAACTTTGTAGGAAGATCTCTCCACATGAAGAAGACCATTGATGATGCCATGGAATTAATAGAGATGATGGCCAACAATTAGTATCTATATTCTTTAGAGAGAACAATGAGAAAAGGGAGTTATAGAATTAGATGTCTTGGATACCATTCTAGCATAGAACAAAGCCATGTCTCAACAAATAAATGCCTTCACTCAATAATTAGGGGCATGCAAGTCTCAGTTGTGAACACTCAAGAAGCTTCTTATGATATGAGCGGTGGAATCCCTCATTGTGAGAATTTTGGTTATGGCCAATTTTCTTTGGAACATGTTAATTATATGGGAAACTCTTCAAGACCATCCAACAATGATCCCTATTCTAAGACCTACAATCCAGGCTAGAGAAATCCATATTCCAAGATGAACCCTTTGTTGTTCCCGTTTACTGTGAGGGACTGAGCCAATCAGTGGCTTGAGACACAACCCAAGGATAGTATAATAACCTGGGATGATTTGGTTAGTAAGTTCTTAACCAAATTCTTTCTGCCTCAAAGGTTGAGAAAGTTAAGGACAAATATTCATACCTTCAAATAGTTAGATGGCATGTCTCTCTATGAAGCTGGGAGAGGTATAAGGGTATGGTGAGAAAGTGCCCTCCGAATATATTCTCAGATTTGGTACAGTTGCAGATTTTTTATGACGGGATCACTCTGCCTTTAAGACTCTCATTAGATAACTTTGTAGGAAGATCTCTCCACATGAAGAAGACCACTGATGATGCCATGGAATTAATAGAGATGATGGCTAAGAATTAGTATCTATATTCTTTACAGAGAACAATGAGGAAGGGAGTTATAGAATTAGATGTCTTGGATACCATTATAGCATAGAACAAAGCCATGTCTCAACAAATAAATGCCTTCACTCAACAATTAGGGACATGCAAGTCTCAGTTGTGAACACTCAAGAAGCTTCTTATGATATGAGCGGTTGAATCCCTCATTGTGAGAATTTTGGTTATGGCCAATTTTCTTGGGAACATGTTAATTATATGGGAAACTCTTCAAGACCATCCAACAATGATCCCTATTCGAAGACCTACAATCCAGGCTAGAGAAATCACCCTATTTTCGGTTGGGAGAAAGGGTTCAAAATAGGAAGGTGATTCATCTTGGTAAGCATATAGAGGTGCTGTATATTGAGGTGGTGGTTCTTGGGAGTATTGATGTTGGAATTGTGGTGGTTCTAAGTATGGTACATATGGCTCATATGGTTGTTGGTATGGTGGATATGGGTTACGGTCATATGGATGTGTTTAGTAAGATGAGGCTTGTGATATGATGGTTGATGGTTATGTTGAGGATAAGGCTCATAGGCATATAATGGCTGTAGTTGATAACCACAAGGAGGTCCACCATAATTATCGGATTGGTATGTATCATGGAATGGTTTTTGCTCATAGTACATTAGAAGAGGTTGTTGCCAAGATGACTGATCATGAGCTTGGGGCTCCTCCCACCTTTAATTGTTCCATCCTTGATGCATGTCCTCCTTGTAATTCCCATTTCCTACAACATAGTTAGAACCAAACTCATAGCCAAAGTGGTGAGAATTAATAATAGCAAGAGAAAATAAAAACAAAAAATAATAAGAAATAAACAAAGTCCTAAAACTAGCAAAAACTAACAAAGAAGCAAAGGCAACTATTCAAAATATTAACATATATACAATAACCAATAACAAGTGCACATTTGCAAATCTCTGGCAACAGCGCCAAAAACTTGACAGAGGAAAATCGTCGGTTAGGATTTTTCACTAAATAATTCCGTTGAAGTATAGTTTTGAACCAACAAATAACCCTCAATCAAATTTTAATTTGTTTGTCACAAGTGCAAACCAATAAAAACTGAGTATTTAAACCCGGGCCATCTCTCAAGGAATTGCAGGGAAGTGTGCATATTATTGGTTATGAAAAAATATTTTTGGGATTTTGGAAAAAGAGACAAGAGATGTAAATAACAAGAAAGTAAAGCTAAAACTAAGAAAGGTCTTCGCAAGGAGTGAGAATTGGAATTTCTATCCTCATTATCATCCTCAATTGTGATGGTAATTATCTTTCACTCTCACTTAGTTATCTCTAACAATTGAAGGAAAGTCAAGTGAGCAAAATTGACTCTAGTCCACAAGTCCAAATCAAAGATTAGCTTTAGTGGAATTCAAGCCAATTAGCAATCCTCAATCACCAATCAACAAAAAAAGTTGACAACTCAAGAGTCTCCAATCACTCAATCAAAAGCCAAGAGTGTGAAAATCTACTCTAAAATCCAACCAAGCATTTTATCAAAAATTTAGAAGGCATAAAAGGAAAGCATGGTAAAATTGTAAGAAATAATAAAGTCTAAAACTACCAAATGCAAGAGAACAATAATAACAACTCAATTAGACAATAAGAAACATAAAACATAAAATGCATTAATGAAAATTAAAATCAACGAGAGTCATGAACACAAAAGTAATAAAATAAAGGAAATAGCAAGTAAAACTAAAAGAGCAAAATATAACAACAAGAAATTGTAAGGAAACTAAATCAAAACAATAATTAAACCTAAATCTAAGAGAAATCTAACCTAATTCTACCCTAATTCTAGAGAGAAGAGAGAGCTTCTCTCTCTAGAATATAACCTAAAGCTTGTTACTAAACTATCCTAATTGCTCTTGTAATACCCTACCATATAAAGCTTTACACCTAGGATGTAAAACAGAGGTGGCGAGGCGCTACGACCTCTAAAATAAAATATATACATGTAATAATTGGAAGAATATAATATACGAGGAGGCTTGAAGAAAAATAGCTAAAGAAAAATCGCAAAATTAAAAGCGCAACGCTCAGGATACAAGGTTACTTACGTACGAAGAAAGCCACACACACATATATATATACAAAACCCATAGCCCAAAATACACAAAAGAGGTCCTAGTTCTCCATACACCTCTAAGAGGTACAAAAGTAAAACAAGTTATTAAGAGAGTTATATACATATAGTCATATATAAAAGTACACAAAACAAAGTCCCAAAATAATCCACTTCGCTGTAGGACTACAGACGACTAGCGAGGTGCCTCTTGACCTGCATCTAAAAAACAACAATATCGTATGGGATGAGAACTGGGGGTTCTCAGTATGGTTAAGGTGCCCACATATATAATAAATACGGACTCGGAAAAGCCAGAGGCAATCCTAGAACCCCGACACTTGGATTATAAAACTTAAAGACTTAAAACAGTATCCATAAACAAGGGTGATTTTCTAAGGATTCCTAAACTTAACCAAAACCTTAACCTAATCTTCCATCATCCTCTTTCCTCCAAAACCTCCATCTCCAATGGAATCACACAGACAAGCAAGCAGACAAAAAAAACACATGTAGTTTACAGATATAGCAAACAGAACACATAGCAGTTAAACATGAATATCAATTAGGCACATCCAAGAATGCAAACCAAAACAAACAAACAAATGCACATGATGTATGCCTGTCCTATGGCTGTTGATATCAACTGTTGGTTACATAGCCAGCCTGACATGTCCTAGTAGCTAATCGTGGATAGTCCATCGGTACGCGCATTCCCAATCTCAAAAATTAACCATGGAAAGAATCCCAAGCTGACATGGGGGAGACAACACCCCAAACTCAACAATATCCATGGAAAGAATCCCAAGCTGACATGGGAAAGACAACACCCCAAGCTCAATAATATCCATGGGAAGAATCCCAAGCTAACATAGGGGAGACAACACCCCAAGCTCAATAATATTCATATACGCATACCCATAGGGGAACCTGGGGAGTTAAAATGCCCGGTCAGATCTTACGTACAGGGGGTCAACAAATGTCTCAATAATAATCAATTATATCTCATAAACATCATTTTCATTCTCAACAACAAGCCATAGCTCATCTCATCGTTCTCAATTAATTAACATCATCAATTATCTCATACACATTCTCAATATGACATTACTCTCTTAATTGCCTCATATACTATTTTCATCATCTTTATCAAATCAATTACCATCTTTTCCAGCCAGATATTACCTTTTAAAAATCTTTCTTCATCTCCAAGTTACCACATTTTCCTAGCTTCATCTTATTACTAGACATACCACTAAAGTGTAGGGGCTAAAAGAGTAAAAATAGAGGTTTAGAGTTTCAAAATTAAGCTTTAAAACATAAAATTCATATTTGCTGAAATAGGGGTCACGCGTACGTGTGGGAGTGCAATTTGCCCATCACGCGTACGTATTACCTCGTATATGTATGCATGCATGCCGAACAGAAACTCCCATCCGCATATGGAGGGGTTTACGTACGCATGCATTGCAGATTAGTAAAAACTGTCTAAGTCTGCAGAATTTTAGTTTTACATATCAAAATTCCAACGTGCATAACTTTCTCGTTTTAAAACATTTTTCATTTGTTCTTTGAACAGCATAATCTTTACAAACCAAATTTTTATATGAAAGAAATTTGAAACAATTTGGGGGTCCAGAAGCCGAGTTATAGCTCACCTAAGTTTGGCCAAAAATAAGTTTTTCACAAAAGCGCTCCAACCTCTATTTTCATCAATTCACCATTCAATATCAACTTCCTATACTCAAAATCAGCACCAACACATACAAAATCACAGCAACATCACTCTACATCCATCCATCATCCATCATACTTCAATTTTAAACAATTCTCATACATGAATTTTGCGATTATATCAACAAGTTCATCAATAGTTCATCACCTATACATATTCCTTTTTATCACTTTGACAATCACGATTAAGCCATCATTTAGTATTCTATTTCCATTGTCAACATAAATCACCAAGCCAATACTCAACATATTTCAACAATTATAAATTATCATCAAGGGTGCTAAGCACTTAACATTCTTCATGCATTCACACCTAACCGATGGTCATCTAGCCTAAGTTTTCACGACACCATACATTTTATACACGAGAAACCAAAACCATACCTTGGCCGATTTTCTAATAAACCCGGAACACCTCAAGCGTTCCTGCACCACAAGTTTCCAAGATTCCCAAACCTCACCAACAAAACCCGGCCTCCGAAACTTGACCTCAAGCTTCCAAATCCTCAAATTGGCTCCATCCAACACTCAATTTCAATCTATTATCATAATTACCACTATAATCAAAATAGAGCTCACTAATTTAACATATATACCAATGGTTTGAGGGTGCTTACCTGACCCACAGATCAAACGAGCTAAACCCGACAATACCCGCAAGTTAACACTACAAGAAAAAGTAATATTTGTAACAAAAAAAATTGTTACAAAAAATCAAAATTTTGAAACAAAAGAATTTTGTAACAAAAAAAGGGGCCGTTGCAGTATGTCCCGTTACAAAAAGTTTTTGTAACAAAAAATGGAACTGTTACAATTCAAAATGATATTTTGTAACAAATTTTTATGATACAATAAACCAGAAGTCATTACAAAAGTGGTAACAAATTTTGATCTTCAAGTGAAGGTTGTGGTAGGCTTAGAGAAGGGGGGGTTGAATCTATGCCTTCCTTTTAATTACTGTTGTTACCCTTTTTTTAAAATTCTCTCTCTTGCTTCTTTGGTTATTGGCTTATGGAGAAACCTTTTTCTCTCTTTCTCTTTCTTACTTTTCTGATGCCATGATTTGACTTGATTAGAGAGGAGAGATACGTTGCACTTCAAAAGAGGAAAGACTTCAATCTTACAAGAGAAGCTTTGTGGGATGGATATGGGTTTGGATTTAATTTCCATTAAGCAACCCGATTGGCCCATCAGTTTCTTAGGCTTCTTTCTTTTGGGCTGTGCTAGCTTCTTTATCCATCAGCCTTGCTATATTACTTTTATACCACTTGGGCTGCTAGAATTGAATTAGGCCTGCAACACAAAATAAATAATTAGCAACATATACTTATTAATTAAACAAAATCTAATTATTTATTTTGCCAAAAATAATGTTTGTCATCACTAATTAATTAGTTAATTTCTTAACTCAACAATCTCCCCCTTGATGACAAACATGATTTTAAGCAACACTCAAAAGGAAATGAGTTTGAGTTAAGGTTTTAGAGACTCCCTTTGAATGATGTTGCTCCCCCTTTCCTTTTCAACAGTAGCTCCCCCTGAATTTGAGCTCTTTTCTTTTTGTTCCTGTTTACATTAAGCTTAAAAGGAGCTGTTCAAGATGTAACTTGACTAAGGGATTCTTATATAACCAGCAACACATATTCAGCCCAGTATTTCTTATCATTACAACAGCCAAAGCATATTGTAAAACAAAACAAAAAAAATTGCAACAACAAAGTTCAGTTCTAATCCGAAACAAAGTTCAGAAAAGAATTAGCAGCATCAATAACTTATCAGCAGCAATCAACTAACTAATCAGAAAAATCAGCAGCATCATTCAACTGAATCAATCAACTGAATCACAATCTTAGCTAACTGAATCACAATCTTAGCTATTACTCCCCCTTTTGTCATCAAGGGTGGATAACAAGCAAGAGTAACAAAAAACAGCATTATAGACCCTGCAAGAGAGGTTAGTGCACAGCCAAAAGAACTAACTAAATAACCAAAAGTGCATCAGTGTTCAAAGTTATTACAGTTATCCAAGATAACAAAAGTATACCGAATAGCAGCAAAATAAAACAGAGTGTTTTGGTGAGAAGGGCATATAAAACAAGAGTATCAGTGTAGGAAACCCTTTGATATGAGCCGCTTTGAGGCAGAATAATATGATTGACTATTCGGTGCAGTTGAGCATGCTCATATCCTAGGGCTTTGTGAGTGGGTGTAATGCCATCTATTAAAGAGATATGTTCACAAATACTAGTCAGGGCATCATTGTAAGAAACACCAACTCCTTCATCCCACTTAACTGACGTGTAGGCACAGGGCCCAACATCAGTATACTTCAAAGCATCACTGACGGTCTCATTGTTTAAAACGATATCTCGGCCCTTGACATACGAATGAGCAGTGCCCTCATGATAAGTCATGTTTGCATAAAACTCTTTAACCAACAAGGGATAAACAGGTTTTTTGATATCAAAAAGGTGATTCCAGTCCAGAAAAATCAAGTTATCAACAAAAGGAAAACCTTTTCTTTTCAAAGATGGCAAATCAGCGAGAAAAGAGGGACATAGGGTACGATACTGGATAACCTTCTCATAAAAATCATTGTTCATGGCAGATTTGAATCTATAAGAGTTATAGTTCGAATGAGAAGTCAAAAAGTGAGCTTTGTGATCAAAAGGTCCAATGTTTGGTTCTTTAACATTCTGGAGAGGGACTCGAGTGTTACCTCGTTGAGAGCGCATTGGAACCGACCTAGATTTTGGTTGAGATGGTTCGTGTATGGGTTCCTCAGTCGCCTGACGTTTGCCTTTGGAGGAGCCAGGCTTTGCTGAACTTGGTTTTGAGGAGCCAGGCTTGGAAGGTGTGGCCTTTGGTGGTGGCGTCGGCTTGGCAGAGGCAGGAAACCTTGGAGTGTTTTTGGTCCGAGCCATGGGGTCACAGCGATGAGGAGAGGTAGGAGGAGAAGGAGAAGGGGTAAAGGTGCGGTATTGAGAGCGTGTGGATGGCTTTGTGGGTAGTTTGAAAACCTTCTCACGAGGAGCCCTTTTTGCAATGGTTTTCTTCCTCATTTGGTTAGTTTCAATTTAAGAAGAAGAGAGAGTAGTAAGGGTAGTGGTGAAAACCGAAGTGATGGAGAAGGAGTTATGGAGGGAAGAGAGGGAGTGTTGGTAACCATACCCAAAAGCAAGTTTCCAAACCCATGCAACTGCATCACCATTTGAAAAGACTTGAAAAGACATGACCTCATTCAAGAAAGATTTTATTTGATTTTAAAATTAAAACAGGAAATTAATTTTAAATTTTGAAAGACAATCAGAATTAGATTGAAACATCTTTTGGGCCAAAATTAAATCCATTTGAAAACCATTTGGGCCACAAAACATTTATTGAAAACCTTTTATGAAACACACAAGTCATCAAAAAATAACAAACAAGATTGTAACATTCATGTTAGGGCCTTGAGGTGATTTGGATTTAATGAAACATATAGGACAACCCAGATTCGAATTGAGGTTGGTCCAGATCAATTTTTCACTTGAAGCAAGCCCAGAACACGTTGACTAGATGGAAATGTTCATCACCTGCCCAGAATTGTCTCATGCCTGTTTATGAGACAAAAAGCTCCAGCAAATTCATTAGCATTTTTCAAACAAGGAATCATAACTCAAAATTCCTAAACAAGTCCTAAGCATGCAGAATCTATCCTCAGCTAATAGTTTTGTAAAAATATCTGCTAATTGCTCCTCTGATTTAACAAATTGAATACTAATATCCCTTTTTTGGACATGTTCTCTTATTGAGTGAAATTTCACTTCAATATGTTTAGTCCTAGAGTGCAAAACTGGATTTTTAGAAATATTAATGGCAAGACAAAATGGAATTGTCTCTTGAATTTTCATCATTTGCTGTTTCTGGTTCAGCTTGTCCAGAATTCTCTTTTCCATGATTCTGAGCAGTCTCATCCTCCTTTTGAGCTTGATTTTCTGCATCAACATCTTCCAAAATGCTTTGCACCAAGTTAGTATCACAGAATGTGACATGTATGGACTCTTCTATAATTCTAGCATCTTGATGATAAACCCTATATGCTTTACTAGTTGTGGAATATCCTACAAACAAACACTCATAAGCCTTTGGATCAAATTTTCCCAAATTTTCTTTGTTGTTTAAAACAAAACATTTGCATCCAAAGATGTGCAAGTAATCTAAGTTTGGTGGATAGCCTTTCCAAAGTTCATAAGGGGTTTTCTTCAAAAATTTCCTTATGATTGTTCTATTTAAAATGTGGCAAGCTGTGTTAACCGCTTCAGCCCAAAGGAATTTTGGAACATTACTCTCACAAAGCATGGCTCTTGTCATCTCTTGTATGCTTCTATTTCTTCTTTCCACAACACCATTTTGTTGTGGTGTTCTTGGACAAGAGAAGTTGTGAGATATTCCAAATTCCTCACAAAAGGATTCAAACAAATTATTTTCAAATTCAGTTCCATGATCACTCCTTATAGAAGAGATTTTCAAATCCTTTTCATTTTGAATTTTCTTGCAAAAAGGTTCAAAGGCCGAAAAGGCTTCATTTTTGTGTGCAAGAAATAAAACCCAACCAAACCTAGTGTGAGCCTTTGAAGTTAATCCATCTTGGTTGCCCAAGTGCATTGAAATCACAAATAACATTGTAGACTTTGTTTCCTACAACTCTCTTTTCAATGAAGCATTGTGCATATGAGTGACCAAATTTCTTGCAATTAACATAATGATTTTCTGGTGTGTGATGCTGAAACTGATGTGAGTTATATTGCTTGAAATGATTAAAGTTTTGAAATTTTCTGGTTCTTGGAGGAGATGCATTTCTTTTGACAAACCGATTTTTAGTATAGTTATTCCTCTTTGCAAAAGCATTTTCACCAGAATTTTTTTGAATATTTTTATCTTTCGAGAATGAGGTTTTGTTGTGAAAAGTTGGTTTCTTGAAAGCGCCCTCATTTTTCGAAATATAACCCAAACCTGGCCGGTTTGAACTTGGACTAGTTCTTGGTGAAGGCTCAGCTACATTTGTGTATTCTTCATCAGATTTTTCTTCACATTTTGAAACATATCCGATACCTGATTTGTTTGGTATGGATTTGGTATTTGATGAAGAAGCCACAAATTTTATAGAGGATGTATTAGAAACAACATCTTCCTTGGCTATGTAGCCTAAACCAGATTTTTCAAACAATGGTCTTTTACTTGCAAGTAATTTGTCCAAGTTGCTAGAACCTTGAGCAAATTTTGCTAAGTCACCATTCAACATTTTAATCATATCATTTAATCTTTTGTTTTCAGCAATTAACTCATGTGAAGGATCCACAATGTGCTTTCCTTTTAATTTTTCAAGTTCAGATTTTAGAAATCTGTTTTCTTCAATGATGTCCAAAGCACATTCAGTTTCCTTCACTTTTTCTTTTAAAAATTCATTTTCAGCTCTTAACACATCTCTTTCAGATCTGCATCCATTGTATTTATCAAGCAGTTTTGAGGTGTTTAAGGTGAGATCATCAATAATAACATGCAAGTCCTCAATGGTCAAATCATAATAATTTACCTCATCAAGATTGTTGTTTCCAGCCATGAAACAGTCTTTGTCATCTCCTTCAGATTCTTCTTCTTCATTTGAGTCATTCTCAAGATCCTCCCAAGCTGCCATGAGTACTCTCTTCCTTTCCTTCTTGCCTTTGTCCTCCTTTTTGAGCTTTGGACAGTTTAGCTTGAAGTGTCCAACCTCCTTGCAGTGATGGCACGTCACCTTGCTCAAGTCGATCTTGTGCTCCTTTGAACTTGAACCTTTGTATTTGCCCTTGTTCTTCATCATCCTTCTAAATCTCTTAGCAAAAAACAAAAGCTCATCATCTGAAATACCATCACTAGACTCACTCTCTTTCGGTTCTATTTGTGACTTGAGGGCTATTCCCTTTTTCTTTGAGTCTGTGTTTGTGTGTGTGGCTTCATAGGCAAGGAGTTTTCCTCTCAGCTCATCATAGGTTATGGGACTTATGTTGTTACTCTCGGTTAGGACAGTGGCAGTGTTTTCCCACTCTTTTGTGAGGCTTCTAAGGAGTTTTCTCACCAAGGTTTGTTCTGCATAGTTTGTACCCATAGCATCAAGGTTGTTGATTATGATTGAGAATCTCTCAAATGCTTCATCAATGCTTTCTCCATCCTTCATGCTAAACATCTCATACTCTTTTCGCAGCATATCAATCCTCGTTTCTTTGACTTGTTTAGTGCCTTCGTGTGTAACCTGGAGTTTTTCCCAGATTTCTTTGGCTGTCTTGCATCTTGACACCTTCCGGTACTCTTCAAAGCTGATGGCACAGTGAAGAAGGTTGATTGCTTTAGCGTTCAGCTCTATCTTCTTCTTGTCATCTTCATTCCATTCAGCTTCTTCTTTCGGAGTCACCACTCCATCAGCACTTGTTTTTGTTGGGATCTTGGGACCACTCACAACGATCTTCCATAAGTTGTAGTCAATGGATTGGATGAAGATCCTTATCCTTTCTTTCCAGTAGGAGTAGTTCTTTCCGTTAAAGAAAGGTGGCTGGTTGTTTGACTGGCCTTCAGTAAGGGTGTAGGCAATTGTGGTTGTGCCCAGATTGTTCGCCATTGGATCTTTGCTCCAAGCGGTTAAGCTTGATTCTTGAGACCTTAGCTCCTGATACCAATTGAAGGTTGTGGTAGGCTTAGAGAAGGGGGGGTTGAATCTATGCCTTCCTTTTAATTACTGTTGTTACCCTTTTTTTAAAACAGATTTGCAATTCTGATTCTGTTTTAACTTAGCAGCGGAAATTTATGAGACAATTTATTTTTGTCTCATGAATATCAGAAAACAGAACACAGCAGAGAAGAGAAAAGCTAACACCAGCATGTATCCTGGTTCGGTTGCCTTATGCTATGCAACCTACATCCAGTCTCCTCCACAACTGTGGAAGAATTTCACTATAGTAAACAGTATTACATACACCAATAACACAGGATTGACCCAATCCTTTCACACTCAAGTTCTAACCTAACTTGACATTGGCTATGCTAATACCTAACTATACCTCTTAGTGCTAACCCAACTAAGAAAGGGATACCATTCAGGTACTAGATACAAGACACTTAATCAACCTAAAGAAATCAGAAAATAACTCTAGGCTTTTCTCTCAAGTGTATCTCTCAGCCTTTTTCCACTCATGGCTTTTTCTCAAGCTTTCTCACAATGCCTTTTCTCTCAAGAACTTACAGAAAGATAAGCTTAGAAAAGTACATTACAATCAGTAAAACATGAAGGAGATTGACTTCATCAACAGCCTCTGTGCTATGCGAAAAACCAGATTAGCAAGCCTCTGATTCAGTTCTTCATACTGGCGGAATGTACCTTTGATTAGGTTACACTGTCTAGTTAGTTGAACTTCTTCAAAGAGCTCTCTCAGAACAATAACCTCTATTAACTGGTTTTCTCTCCTTAGTTTCTGAATGAACAGCAAACTTCTTATATCTCCTTGCATGTGGCTGAGTTCTTCTTCCAAGGTCAACACCTTGAGCCTTGAGCTTCACCAACCTTAAGCTTGATTTAGCTTGGGATTTCTGTTTTAGCTTCTGTGCTTCAAGCTTCAACTCTCTCTCTCTTGCTTCTTTGGTTATTGGCTTATGGAGAAACCTTTTTCTCTCTTTCTCTTTCTTACTTTTCTGATGCCATGATTTGACTTGATTAGAGAGGAGAGATACGTTGCACTTCAAAAGAGGGAAGACTTCAATCTTACAAGAGAAGGTTTGTGGGATGGATACGGGTTTGGATTTAATTTCCATTAAGCAACCCGATTGGCCCATCAGTTTCTTAGGCTTCTTTCTTTGTGCTAGCTTCTTTATCCATCAGCCTTGCTATATTACTTTCATACCACTTGGGCTGCTAGAATTGAATTAGGCCTGCAACACAAAATAAATAATTAGCAACATATACTTATTAATTAAACAAAATCTAATTATTTATTTTGCCAAAAATAATGTTTGTCATCACTAATTAATTAGTTAATTTCTTAACTCAACATCAAGGTATTTTTGGTGACAATATATTTTTTCCTATCATAAAATTTTGTTACAAATGTAACTTAATTTTGTAACTTTTTTTCTTTAGTTACAAAATACTATTTATTTTGTAATAATTTTGTTAATAAAAATTACACACATAATTTATCAAATTATATTATTTTTTAATTAAAAATATATTAACTAATTTACTCAACAAGTCAACATTTATATAATATATAATAACATAGATAGTTCAAATATCTTTCATTAACTAAGATTGTTTTATAAATCTTCAACATATAAACTTTAAAGTACAAACTAACAAGACATATTGAAGAACTCTAATGAACTAGATAGATACATAGGACAAGAAAAATAAGGAATTATAAATCTCCAAAATGTAAACTACAAATTACAAACTCCATCATGTTCATACAGCTCCTTTCTCATTTCTCATGGAGAAGTTCTAATAAGTGCCACACACATGAAAATCTTAAATAAAAAAATAATAATATAAATTGTCTAAGAAAATCTTAAATAAATTGAAGTGCCATACAAGAACAGAAAAATCTTAAATAATGCAGACTCACTCTAAGAAGTAATTAAGAACTTAGTATTCAGAAAGGGAACGAATACATTGTATTGCAAATATGAATTTAGATATAGTGTCAAGTATTGAAACCGAACTGCATGCATGAAGAAACAGAAATCCAGCACAAAGTATGAAGGTACATGAAACTAAAATCCATCCAATAACTACTAGGCTACAACCACCACAGAATTCAACACAATAATGATTTGAAATGCAATAAAAAAAAATAGCTCAATATAATATAATGACTAACAGTCAATGAACTTACAAATATACAAGGCACTGCATCCCAAGTAAGGAACATTCTGCATATTCAAAAGGAATTTCTGAATCAAGCTTGGAAGAAGCACTCAATTTCATAAAAATAGAATTGGTTCATATCAATTATAATTAAAACACTTTGATTCCTGTTCACACCACATGATCATTATTCATTGCATCAACTAATCCTTCTTCCTTTTCTTTTTAATTTTTCTCTCATATAAAACTTCAATATATAATAGAATTAACACTTTTCTCCCAATGTTACCAATTCATGAGAGATACAAAGAATCTTCAACAAAAGTAATCAAACAGTTTTCCAGTGTGCTTTTTCCACCTTGTAGTTCACAAAAAATTCCAAATAAAGAATAAGCAAATAGAACAGTAGTAATTGAGTTAGTAAAACATTAATCTTTAAAATTTTCCTTTCTTTGATTGTGGGGGGTGTTTTAAGTGATGATTTTCCTTTCTTTGGAATGGATAATTATAAATATATAATCCTCCAAGACTTATGGTACTTTAAAATGTTCATACAAATTGATAGTTAGATAGGGGTTTGGAGGATCACATTAAAAAATCCCTCACTATCTAATCCCCAGACTTCCAAATAAAATAATGGTTTATTATATGTAGATGCAGATTTCGATTAAATGTACTCCCACCAAAAGATAAATCTAGAAAAGTTAAGCTATTGTAATTCATCAAAAGAAGCAAACACCAGTTTCCATTGAAGTTTCATATCCATTAATGCTAAATTACTAAATTATAAGTAATAATTTGAAGTTCCAATAATACTAAATTACTAATAAGAACAAGTAAAAAAAAAACAAGTAACAAATCAGAAAAAAACTACACAGAATAATAAACAACAGCCCTAATATTTACAGGTTCTGATAATCAAAAACAATATCCCTAATCAGAAGTTCTAATAAATTAAATCCTAGACTTCCATGGCATTCATAAATTAAAACAGTTAATTTCAAAATAAAATTCCCTACCTCAATTAGCCAAAACTCGGCAATTAAACGCAACAAA
Source organism: Arachis ipaensis (assembly GCF_000816755.2). Lineage (NCBI taxonomy): Eukaryota > Viridiplantae > Streptophyta > Magnoliopsida > Fabales > Fabaceae > Arachis > Arachis ipaensis. Next base: position 29,967,815 of record NC_029792.2, read on the forward strand.
CTATTCGTTTGTTTTTAATTCCTAGTAGCAACAACTTTCCTCTTGGAGCAGCAGCAGCAATGATCTCAGCACTAATCATAATTGTTTAGGAGATAAATTAGCAACACTAGAATAAAATATGCTAACATAATTAGGACGGAAATATAATAGAGGAATAAAATGGTAACAAAGCAAGGAAGAAAATGTTACAGGTCTCATAAACGAAGGAATTGGAACCAGAACGGGAATAGTGCTACCGGCAACAACGGCAGTGACATCCCCTTTATCACAACCAGCTAAACACAGAATTTTCCAGCATTCTCAAACATTTAAGAAATCAAGCACATGTTCATAATAGTTCATCAGCTACCAACCAAGTTTTCAAGTATATCCTTATCATCATCAAATCACATAACCAATAAAAACCATCCTGAAACACAGCATCAAATCAATCTTAACACAATCAATCATATTCGCTATTACCAACAATTCTGACTTTCATCAATTAGCCATACATAACATTTATAAGTTATTTGCATTACTCAATAAAATCTTTGGGCATTCTTAATTTAAAAACTTTCATTTTACAAACGAACCCCCTACCTCGATGTCGCAATAGCAAAATTTGACGTAGGAATCCCCTTTATCCCCAATTCGTGGCAGCAGCAACGATTCTAGTAATATTCTCGCAGCAGAAATATTCAATAGCTCTAGACAAGGGTGGCAACGCCGAACAATGACAATAATAACTCTGAAAAATTAAATGAATCAGAAACAATTGTAGAGCAAGGTGATACAGGGCAGAAATAGAGCAATTTCTTCATAAGCTTACCGAAACGGAAGGTAATAGAAACAACGTCTCCAATTTGGTCATAGCTTGGTGGCTGGCTTGTGATGGAGGAACGCCTCCTTCCGCCTCTGGTTCGTGATTCCAATGACGATGAGGGACTTGGGCAAAATCAGAATCGGCAACGTCATCTCCTCTTTCCACATGCAATGGTGACGGTAGGGGCTCCGGTGGCTAGGGCTCCGATCGGAAGCAGCAGTGGAGGCAGGACACCGCGGCGGTGAAACCCTTTTCCTTTCCCTTTGTCGATCGCGTCTTCCCTCTCTCACGCGCCTCTGGTTCTCGCGGCTGAGCCTTTCTCAGCTTCTCCCTCTCACCACACGATGGCAGCGGCGGTGGCTGAACGGAACGGACGCGGTCTGGGCGGCGATGGCGCGGCGCAGGATGCGACGAAGCTGGCAGCGGCCGAGCGCGACGGCTCCTCTCCTTCCTCGCGTCGTCCTGGCTCGCAGCACTCTCTCCTCTCTGATCGCAACCTTCTTTCTCTCGTCTCCCTTAATCCCCGTTTTCTTTTCTTTCCTTTTTGGTTTGCTAAGGTTGTGTTGTATGTATATGGGGGAGAGGGGCTGGCAGTGGGTGAGTGAGTAACGAGGGCTAGGGTTAGATGAGTAGGGTTAGGGTTTAATTTGGTTAAATTTAGGGTTTGGATTTAATTTAGGAATTAGAGTTTAATTTGGGACAAAAAGTGAAATTAGAAATTTTGGGTAAATTGGTTTTTGGATTTATCTGAAAACTAATTAAATCTCTAAAATTATTCTAAAATATTATTTATTGTATCAAAATATTAATTGATTTGAAATCAAATACTCTAATTAAAATTATAAGATAATATAATTAATTTTTTTATTTATAAAAATATTAGTATTAAATTTTGAAATTTTAATTATTTAAACCGAATCGTATAAAATTCTGCTTATTATTTTACATTTGCTAAATTTTATAATTTAAATATAGAAAATAATTCGAAAATTATAAAATCAGATAAAATTTTAAATTATTTTAAACTCAATTAATCAAAATTTGATTTAATTATCTTTAATAAAATAATTTTAGGGATTAAAATACTGATAAATAAATCTAAATTAGCTCTTAATAAGATCTTCTAAAATTTTTAGATCTTACACAAAGTCTTATATTTAGTATGTTGAAACAAAATTTTTTATTAGTTACAAAGAATCTTTGAATTTTGTGACAAATAAATAACTTGTTACAAAAATATTGTATTTTGTGACAAATAGATATTTTGTGACAAAATATTTAGAACTTTTGAAACAAATAGATATTTTGTTACAAAATATTTTGAATTTTTGCAACAATATAATCTTTTGTTACAAAATATTATAATATTTTGTAACAAAACAACAATTCGATACGAAAGCTAACATAATTTGTAACAAAATAAATCAAGTAGTTACAAAATATTGAAATGTTTTGTAACAATAACTAATTATTGTTACAAAAAAACTATAATTTGTAACAATTTTAAATTTGATACAAATTTTTTGTTACAAATGTTCCATTTTCTTGTAGTGTAACTCGAACCTAAACACCGAAATCATGCAAAATTCAACATAATTTCACATTAAGTTTCGAAATTGGGGGAGAATTGAAAGGAAAATGTGGCTTCTTACCTAATTAAGTTCTGGGATTTGTAGAGCTTGACGCTGCATTCATGTGGCCGCAAACGATGCGGCGATCGGAGCTCTGGATCAAAAGTTATGTGGATTTGATTATGGAAGTGAGGGTTGTGTTTTTGGAGAGAGTTTTTCCCCCTTTCCTTGCTGAGTTCCAGCGTTTCAGCATGCATGAGGAGAGAGAAATGAGCTAAGCTCATTTATTTAAGTGAGTGGGTTGGGCCCGGTTCGATCAGTTCAGCCCAATCTTGGGTTGAATTTTTTAAAATTAGTGTCAATATTCTTGTTTTAATTAGCTCTTTTATATTAAACTATAAAATTTCATTTTCTAATTTGTTAAAATAAAACTAATTTATTTGTTAATTATTTACTAATCTTTCAGATTTTACATTCTACCCCCCTAACATAAATTTTCGCCCTAAAAAATTCTAGTTATTGAAAAAAACGGTTGGAAATACTCTCTTTGACCGCAACTCCTGGTTCGTATCCAAGTTGAATACTACTTCCAATCTTTCCAGTTCTAAACTTTCCAACTTTGTTATGTAATCTAAATGAAAGCAGGGTCCCAGCTCCAGACAGAACAAATCCGTTCTACGTATCCGGTATCACACTTACCTTGATCCTGTCGAGGCCAACCCGCACTTATGGCTCTTCCTCGCGAACAATCCCTAGACATGTGCCCTGGTGCCCCACATCCAAAACACATCCCCAGTCCGGCCCTGTGTGGCTCATCTAGAGCAATCTCACCACAGCCTTCCGGTAACGGCGCCCACTTCATGGAGCAATCTTTCACGAACTGGCTCTTCTTAACCAACTCGGTGAAACTCGTTAGCCTTTGTGGATATACGTAGTCAAAGATGTCTCTCTTATGTCCTCTTTCGTACTGAGCACATATCCACTCTTCAAAATCGGCTAGATTTCCTTAACAAGCTTTCGAGAAATGGCACAAGTTATTGAATTTCCGGGTATACTCAGCAACAGACATATCCTTTTGCTTCAGGTGCGTTAGCTCAAACTCCTTTGCAGTGCAAATTAAATGCAAGAAATATTTCCCGTAAAATTCTGTCTTAAATCTGTTCCAAGGGATATCTGTTAACTCCACCTGCAATGTATTACATAGCTCCTGCCACCAATTTTGAGCATCTCCCTCCAACATATAAGTCACTATCTCCACTGACTGTACTTCAGGAACATGCTGAGTGTACAAAAACCTCTCCACATCTCGAAACCACTGATCAGCCTCCAAAGCATTGACGTTTTCGTTAAACTGAGGTGGACCACTCTTAAGGAAGTCAGTAAGGGTCATAGACCTATAGTATCGACCTACGTTACTTGTACCAGCACCAGAGTTTCCATCTCGACGTCCTTGCGCCGGCTCAACCATGAGATTTACTCTCCGAGTACCTCGCCTGGATTCGTGAGACGCCATTTGGTCCCTGTTCACACCAAACAATTGATATTAAGGTGATCAGTCTCAATATCTTAAGTTTAGTGCCCTAGAGCCCCAAATGCATGCTCACAAACTTTATACTATGTATATCAGTCAGATATCCTAAATAGCACATAAACATGACTCAGAGTATGCTCAGAAGCATAGTCATTCCATTCCTCAGGCCCAACAGGAACGAACTGCTCTGACACCATAAGGTAACACCCTACCACACAAAGATGTAAAACAAAGGTGGCGAGGCGCTACGACCTCTAAAATAAAATATATACGTGTAATAATTGGAAGAATATAACATACGAGGATCCTTAAAGAAAATAGCTAAAGCAAAATCACAAAATTAAAAGCGCAATTCTCAGGATACAAGGTTACTTGTGTACGAAGAAAGCTAAGGTGCATAAACACACACACACAAAAAGTGAGAATAGAAGGTCAAGAGTACAAAATAACAAGCTCCTAACTCAGCCTGCGAAGCTAACACTGGCTGGAGAATATTTACATACATATATATGAAACATACAGAAGAGTGCCAAAATACATTTAACAAAGCTCAAGACTCGGTTCGCGAAGGTAACCTATTCAAAACCCATAGCCCAAAATACACAAAAGAGGTCCTAGTTCTCCATACAGCTCTAAGATGTAAAAAAGTAAAACAAGTTGTTAGGAGAGTTATATATATATAGTCATATATAAAAATACACAAAAAAAGTCCCAAAATAATCCACTTCGCTGTAGGACTCCAAACGCCTAGCGAGGTGCTTCACGACTTGCATCTGAAAAATAACAATAACGCATGGGATGAGAACCAGAGGTTCTCAGTATGGTTAAGGTGCCCACATATATAATAAATAAGGCCCTGGGAAAGCTAGAGACAATCCTAGAACTCCGACACTCAGATTATAAACTTAAAGACTTAAAATAATATCCATAAACAAGGGTGGTTTTCTAATGATTCCTAAACTTAACCAAAGCCTTAACCTAATCCTCTATCATCCTCTTTCCTCCAAAACCTCCATCTTCAGTGGAATCACACAGACAAGCAAGGAGACAAAGAAAACATAGGTAGTTTATAGATATAGCAAATAGAATACATAGCAATTAAACATGAATATCAATTAGGCAAATCCAAGAATGCAAACCAAATCAAACAAGCAAATGCACATGACGTATGCCTGTCCTATGGTTGTTGATATCAACTCTCGGTTACATAGTCAGCCCGACATGTCCTGGTAGCTAAGCGTGGACAGTCCCTCTGTACGCACATCCCTAAGCTAAAAAAATTAACTATGGGAAGAATTCCAAGCTGACATGGGGGAGACAACACCCCAAGCTCAATAATATCCATGGAAAGAATTTCAAGCTAACATGGGGGAGCCAACACCACAAGCTCAATAATATTCATATATGCATGCCCATGGGGAAACTCGGGGAGTTAAAGTGCCCGATCACATCTTACGTACAGGGGGTCCACAAATGTCTCAATAATAATCAATTATATCTCATAAATATTGTTCACACCCTGGGTCGAGATGTCCGACCCGGGATGATAGACGACAAAGCGACCGACCTGTCCAAGTCTGGAATCCCCGATCTCTTCTCAAAGAGGTCGGCCAAATCGATAATAGAGGCCCAAAGTAGGCCCAAATAAAGGAACTCGGCCCAAATCCAAAGGCAACCCAGGCCTAGAAGGATAAGGGCGGTTCCCTTAAAGATAAAGATGACTTCACTCAAAGATAAGATAAGATAACTATCCTATCTCCAGAAAGATCAGTCTACAAACATTATAAATACACTGGAGCACCCAGGTATAACTCATACTCTGATTCTACAAAAATACCTGCTTAATACCCTTGATAACTTAAGCATCGGAGTCCCTTGTAGGTACCACCACCCTCCGGTGACAAAGGATCAGCAGCATTACCAGTCTAACAAGTTAGACGCGGCGGCTCCGACCACCACCCACAAGTCAGACACATCAGCACCGACCAGCACAGAAGATCTCGTTCGAGATCGACCTACAGTTTTAGGTAACCCTCGGAACACTGGCGCCATTACCGGGGAGCGTGGAAGTCATCCCATCATCATGGCGAACAACCTTGATAATGATCACAACTCTGATTTGGAAAAAAAGAACGCCACATAAGAACGCGGAGGTTACATTAGACGATACTTCTCAACCAAACAAAGAAAAAATCTCCCCAAACACAAGAGCCATGGTGGCACTTCAGGACCGCCTGAAACAACTCGAAAAAGAGGTCGAATATCAGCAGAAAGCCGAGAGAGTCCTACGAAGGAAAGCTAGGCAACGCCGTAAATTAGAGGAAAAGCTCCTAAAGCTTGAAGCCAATCTCAAAGCTAAAACTACTCGATCCAGCCACGAAGACGGCTCTCGCAAGGACCAAGACCCATTAACTAAAGAGAACATGAAGGCTAAAATTCCAAAAGACTTCAAACCTCCCGACATGACTCTATACGACGGCACATTAGATCCCAGCCATCATCTCAGCAACTTCAGAAGTAGAATGTATCTCACCGACACCTCAGATACAACTCGGTGCAAAGCCTTCCCGACTACCTTGACGAAAACAGCAATTAAATGGTTCGACAATCTACCTCCTAGGTCCATCTCAAGCTTTGACGACCTAGCTGGTGCACGAAATTGTGATCATCAATGGCGCCAACAGCTTGGTACGTACAATTGTAATCTCAACTCTTTATCACAACTCCGCACAACTAACCAGCAAGTGCACTGGGTCGTCCAAGTAATAAACCTTACGTGAGTAAGGGTCGATCCCATGGAGACTGTCGGTTTGAAGCAAGCTATGGTCACCTTGTAAATCTCAGTCAGGCGGATTCAAATGGTTATGGAGAATTGATAATTAAAATATGAATAAAACATAAAATAGGATAGAGATACTTATGTAATTCATTGGTAGGAATTTCAGATAAGCGTATGGAGATGCTTTGTTCCTTCTGAACCTCTGCTTTCCTATTGCCTTCTTCTAATCATTCATACTCCTTTCCATGGCAAGCTTTATGTTGGGCATCACCGTTGTCAATGGCTACTTCCCGTCCTCTCAGTGAAAATGGTCCAAATGCGCTGTCACCGCACGGCTAATCAGCTGTTGGTTCTCGATCATATTGGAATAGGATCCATTGATCCTTTTGCGTCTGTCACTACGCCCAACACTCGTGAGTTTGAAGCTCGTCACAGTCATCCCTTCCCAGATCCTACTTGAAATACCACAGACAAGGTTTAGACTTTCTGAATCTCAGGAATGACCGCCAATGATTCTAGCCTATACCACGAAGGTTCTAATCTTAGATTAGAAACCCAAGAGATACACATTCAAGCTTATTTTCATGTAGAACGGAAGTGGTTGTCAGGCACGCGTTCATAGGTGAGAATGGTGATAAGTGTCACGGATCATCACATTCATCATGTTGAAGAACGAATGGATATCTTAGAACAGAAATAGGCTTGAGTTGAATAGAAAAACAATAGTACTTTGCATTAATTCATGAGGAACAGCAGAGCTCCACACCTTAATCTATGGTGTGTAGAAACTCCACCGTTGAAAATACATAAGAACAAAAGGTCTAGGCATGGCCGAATGGCCAGCCTCCCAAAGCGTGAACATACAAGTTCCAAGATGAAAAGTATGATCAAATGTGTAAAATACAATAGCAAAAGGTCCTATTTGTAGAAAACTAGTAACCTAGGGTTTACAGAAATGAGTAAATGATGCAGAATCCACTTCCGGGCCCACTTGGTGTGTGCTTGGACTGAGAATTGAAGCTTTCACGTGTAGAGACTTTTCTTGGAGTTAAACGCCAGCTTTTGTGCCAGTTTGGGCGTTTAACTCCAGGTTTTATGCCAGTTCTGGCGTTTTGACGCCAGAATTTCTATGCTGACTTGGAACACCGGTTTGGGCCATCAAATCTTGGGCAAAGTATGGACTATTATATATTGCTAGAAAGCCCAAGATGTATACTTTCTAACGCAATTGAGAGCGCGCCAATTGGCTTCTGTAGCTCCAGAAAATCCACTTCGAGTGCAGGGAGCTCAGAATCCAACAGCATCTGCAGTCCTTTTTCAGCCTCTGAATCAGATTTTTGCTGAGGTCCCTCAATTTCAGCCAGAAAATACCTGAAATTACAAAAAAACATACAAACTCATAGTAAAGTCCAGAAATGTGATTTTTATTTAAAAACTAATAAAAACATAATAAAAACTAACTAAAATATACTAAAAACATACTAAAAACAATGCCAGTGACCCAAAGCATTTTGTTTTCCAGTATTACCACCGGATACATAAATGCCACAGACACATAACTGGGTGAACCTTTTCAGATTGTGACTCAGCTTTGCTAGAGTCCCCAATTAGAGGTGTCCAGAGCTCTTAAGCACACTCTTTTTGCTTTTAGACCACGACTTTAACCGCTTAGTCTCAAGTTTTCACTTGACACCTTCACGCCACAAGCACATGGTTAGGGACAGCTTGGTTTAGCCGCTTAGGCCAGGATTTTATTCCTGTGGGCCCTCCTATCCACTAATGCTCAAAGCCTTGGATCCTTTTTATTTTATGCTTGCCTTTTGGTTTAAAGGGCTATTGACTTTTTCTGCTTGCTTTTTCTTTCTCTCTCTTTTTTTTTCCGCCAATTTTTTTCTTTTTTTTTTTCGCAAGCTTTTCACTGCTTTTTCTTGCTTCAAGAATCATTTTTATGATTTTTTTAGATTATCAATAACATTTCTCCTTTTCCATCATTCTTTCAAGAGCCAACAATTTTAACATTCATAAACAACAATTTAAAAAATATGCACTGTTCAAGCATTCATTTAGAAAAATAAAAAGTATTACCACCACATCAAAATAATTAATCTATTTTAAAATTCGAAATTCATGTACTTTTTTTTCTTTTTGCAATTAAAAACATTTTTTATTTAAGAAAGGTGATGGATTCATATTCATAGCTTTAAGGCATAGACACTTAGACACTAGTGATCATGTAATAAAGACACAAACATAGATAAACATAAAGCATAAAAATTTGAAAAACAGAAAATAAAGAACAAGGAGATTAAAGAACGGGTCCACCTTAGTGATGGCGGCTAGTTCTTCCTCTTGAAGATCTTATGTAGTGCTTGAGCTCCTCAATGTCTCTTCCTTGCCTTTGTTGCTCCTCTCTCATGACTCTTTGATCTTCTCTAATTTCATGAAGGAGGATGGAATACTCTTGGTGCTCCACCCTTAGTTGTCCCATATTGGAACTTAATTCTCCTAGGGAGGTGTTAATTTGCTCCCAATAGTTTTGTGGAGGAAAATGAATCCCTTGAGATATCTCAGGAATTTCATGATGAGGAATTTCCTCATGCTCTTATCCATGAGTGGGATCTCTTGTTTGCTCCATTCTTTTCTTAGTGATGGGCTTGTCCTCATTGATGAGGATGTCTTCCTCTATGTCAATTCCAGCTGAATTGCAGAGATGAAAAATGAGATTAGGGAAGGCTAACCTTGCCAAAGTAGAAGACTTGTCTGCCACCTTGTAGAGTTCTAGGGATATAACCTCATGAACTTCTACTTCCTCTCTAATCATGATGCTATGGATCATGATAGCCCGGTCTATAGTAACTTCAAACCGGTTGCTAGTGGGAATGATTGAGCATTGGATGAACTCCAACCATCCCCTAGCCACAGGCTTGAGGTCATGCCTTCTTAGTTGAACCGGCTTTCCTCTTGAATCTCTCTTCCATTGAGTGCCCTCTTCACAAATATCTATGAGGACTTGGTCCAACCTTTGATCAAAGTTGACCTTTCTAGTGTAGGGGTGTGCATCTCCTTACATCATTGGCACGTTGAATGCCAACCTTACATTTTCCGGACTGAAATCTAAGTATTTCCCCCGAACCATTGTAAGCCAATTCTTTGGATCCGGGTTCACACTTTGATCATGGTTCTTGGTGATCCATGCATTGGCATAGAACTCTTGAACCATTAAGATTCCGACTTGTTGAATGGGGTTGGTGAGAACTTTCCAACCTCTTCTTCGAATCTCATGTCGGATCTCCGGATATTCACCCTTTTTGAGCTTGAAAGGGACCTCGGGAATCACTTTCTTCTTGGCCACAACTTCATAGAAGTGGTCTTGATGCACCCTTGAGATGAATCTGATGCCAGGGCATTTTGGCCAGTTTCACTGACCTTTTCTTTGCTGTTTTTAAGGTAGTTTCATGCATTTTCTTAGGAAATAAGCTAGTTTTGGGTGGATATTCACTTACATCTTGATTTAAGCAAATATTGTGCACTTTACATGATTTCATGAGAATTTTGCATGAATTATATGATAAATTGGATGATGCATGATTCCATGATTAAGAGCAAGACTTTGATGCACTTTGTTTGATTGATTTCAGGCCAAAAGAAGAAGAGAAGACCCACGTTAGTGGCTACGTTAGTTACACTAACGTGGTAACTAATGTGGAAGGAAGAAAAGCCACAACGTTAGTGAGAAAAGTTAGTGGCATTAACTTTGAAGAAAGGAAATGGAGCCAACGTTAGTGACACTTAACATTATCACTAACGTTGGACCAAGCTCATGAGTGGCCACGTTAGAGTCCACGTTAACCTAGTTAACGTGGCCTCTAACATTAAGAAGAAAGGGGGGAAGCCAACGTTAGTGACACTCAACATTGTCACTAACGTTGGCCAAAGCACACAATGCCACGTAACTCCCACGTTAACTTGGTTAACGTGGGAGCTAACGTGAAGAGGCAAGGGTGGTCGACAACGTTAGTGACACCCAACATTGTCACTAACGTTGGATGCCAACACAAGCCACAAAGAGCCACGTTAACTCCCACGTTAGCTTAGTTAACATGGAAGTTAACGTGGGCAAAAGTCCCACCTGGCAGCCTGACCATGCCTTCTTCAAACACGCATAACTTGAGCCACAAAGCTCCAAATTAGGTGATTCTAGTGGCATTGGAAAGTAGGATTTCAGAGCTTTCCAAGCATATATGGCACTACATGGTTGACACTAAATTTGAGGGAGAAAACCTGCCCCGAAAGTGCAATGATGAACATGGTATCAGCCTGTATTTAGGCCAACTGACCTCTTCACTTTCCAAGAAGTTTAACTCGAGTTGTAGAGCTCCAAATGATGCGCTTCCAAAGGCATTAGAAAGTAGACATCCAGAGCTTTCCAACGATATATAATAGTATGGGATGGACACTAAGTTTGAGCTTCAGAAACGGGAAATCACTAGCATTATTGGCAATCAACATTTCCAGTAACGTTGGCATATATGCCAGCGACCATGTCCACTTCAATTGAGCATAACTTGAGTTACAGAGGTCCAATTGAGGTGATTCTAGTTGCGTTAGAAAGCTGACATTCAGAGCTTTCCAACGATGTATAATACTCTATAGTGGGCATGAAATTGGAGCACAAACAAGAGGCATCTTCTAAGCCCTAAAAACACCAACTGGGCAGCAAGTGCAACGTTAGCCACAATAACTTTAGCACTAACGCCACACTTATAGCGTTAGTTTGGCTAACTTTGGCACTAACTTTAGCACCTAGACCTCAACTTGACTCACTTCTCTCTCAAGCCCACTTCAAAGCTCAAGCAAGCAAGCCCACAATTGTCAACCAATCAAGGCCACAGGAAGCATCTAGAATAGGAATTTTCATTTAATTGTAATTTGCTTTTAATTCCATTTTGTAATTTAGGAGAGCCTATATAAAGGCCTTAGGTTTTACATTGAAATCATCTTAGGCTAGACGAGGCTGGAAATTGGGGAATTGGGGGATGGAAGAGGGGTCTTCGGACTCCCTTCCCTCACACACTTTTCCTTTTCTTTCTTTGTACTTTTCATTTATGAATGTTGAATTTTCAGTTTCAATCTTCATCTTTACTTTTCTGCACTTTCTTTCTTTTCTATTTTTGTAGAGCAATGATCAACTAACTCTTTACATTGGGTTAGAGAGCTCTATTGTGATTCAATGGATTAAGTGTAGTTCTTATTCTTCTTCTTCTTTCTTTTCTCTTGATTTTACTTGAAAGCTTTCGATCTTCATCCAATTGGATAGTTATCTTGGAAAAGGAGCTATTCAGACTTGGATCTCTTTTGAACCTTGAAAGAGGAATGAAGAGATCAAGCTAGAAATGCTTTCTCATGCTGGACCAAATTGGGTTTGGATGGATATGTGACTATAATCCTCTCAATACCTGGTTTGGGAAATGCATGTGGTATAATCAGTGACCACACTTCATCTCTTCTCATGAGCAATTGACCAAGGAATTGGCTATTGATAAAGATTTGAGAGATTGAATTGCAAGAAATTGTAACTCAATCAATTAAGATTGCCAAGGAGATCAATAAGTGCATTGATTGAGGAAGAGATGAAAATGAACTTGATCCGGAGGATTGCAATATCTCTTGATCCCAATGTTCATTTTATTTTTAGCTCTTACATTTACTTTTCTTGTCATTTTACTTTTCTGCACTTTATTCTTCTTCTTCTTCTATCTTTTCATTATTCTTCTTCTATCTTTTCTCTTGATTTTACTTGAAAGCTTTCGATCTTCATCCAATTGGGTAGTTATCTTGGAAAAGAAGCTATTCAAACTTGGATCTCTTTTGAACCTTGAAAGAGGATTTCTACCATTTACTTTTACGAGCAAATCCCCCATTCCCATTTACAATTCTGCAATTTACTTTCAGTCATTTACTTCCAGTTCTTTAATTCTAGCATTTACCTTTCTGTTATTTACATTCCCGCCATTTTATTTTCTGCAACTCTCAACCCAAATTCTGGATTCGCTCAACTAGAACATTCTTCTAATTAAAGTTGCTTGATCAATCAATCCCTGTGGGATTCGACCTCACTCTATTGTGAGTTTTTACTTGACGACAAATACGATATACTTGCCGAAGGAAATTTGTTGAGAGACAGTTTCCACCCGCATCAAGATTTAGTTTAGAGAGAGATTCTCTCTCTCTCTCTTAGGATTTAGGACTTCTTCTTATCGAAGGTCAAACTAATTAGTCCCTTGACTTACCTTTGCTTCATAGGTTAACTAAGTGGAATTAAGATACAACTTTCATTATTGTTGAGAGGGATAACTAAGTTGGACTTCTAATTTCTCTTATCTTGCCAAAAGTTGTTTTACAGTTATTATTTATTTTTAATTGCCATTTAATTCACTCGTTATTTAAATTACTTGCTTCTCACCTTCTAAACCCCGATTACAACCTTTATAACCAATAATAAGAACATACTTCCTCGCAGTACCTTGAGAAGACGACCCGAGGTTTGAATACTCGGTTAACTATTTTTAAGGGGTTTGTTACTTGTGACACCCAAAACGTTTGTACGAAAGGGATTTTTGTCGGTTAGAGACTATATCTACAACGCGACTGTTTTTATGACATTCTTTACTGGCAGAAATCACAATCGTCAAAATGGCGCCGTTGCCGGGGAACTGCTAACGTGTGCCTTATTATTGGTTATTGTAAATATTTTTCTTTTGCTTGTTTATTTATTTTTTTTTTCCTTTTTATCTTTATTTGCTACTATGAACTCTCACCCCTCTCGCGTTGAAGATCTAGGAGATGCTGAACTTTCTTGGGAATTCAGAATTGAGGAAAACTCCGTCCAAGATGCTACAGTTGATGCTAAGGAGGATACCGTACAATCTCCAAGGCAAGTCGTTTACGAAGAATCAGACGGAATAATCCAAGAAGCAAATTTCCTTGATGATGATAGTCACAAGTCTAGTTCTCCTAGTGATGAACTTGCGTCCGCAAGTGAATTCTCTGAGATCGAAGAATTTTCTCCAAGTGAATATGAAGATGATGCGGAGGTAGATTTCTCTCAACCCCCAATCTATGACTCGAGTGATGAGGAAGACATAGAAGACTTTGACCAGGATACAGATACAATTGAAGATCTTTGCAAGGAAGTGGAAGAATTCACAGAAGAGCACAAGGAAACGGAACTTGCAGAACCACCAAAAACACCTATCCCAAGGACATTACCACCTAATACAAGCTTCTAGTGGGTACAATCCTTAACTTATAATTTTACTTATTCACTTGAATATGGTTTGCTTGAAACAGATGGCAAACTTAGAGCTCTCTGCGGCTTTAAGAGTAAGAGGGAATTGGCTCATACTCAGAACTGGTGCACCAGGTTCAATAAGGTTCCACGCTTCACCTCGAAGTACACGGATTGGTATCATGCTCAATTGCATGGATCACGGAGAACGTTTGGTCACCACGGTGAGATTCTACTTTTTAACCCGCCCGAATGGAAACTTACAAATCAAAACGGAGGCGGATCTAAAAACACAGCTTGGAATCATGGATTATATTCTGACATTCGTCATCCCGGGAGGCTGAATATCTGTTTGAAGCTGCTCAGAAGCTTTATATGCCTAGTTTAGGACCCCGGAGGCTATTGGCATTCCAAGCACTGGTGGAAATTTTTGGACGAATTTAAACATAAGCCACTATAACAGGATACTCTTCCAATGTCCAACTTAAGGACTTTAACTAAAAGTGCTAGGTGGGAGACAACCCACCATGGTATGGTCGCTTCTTTCTCAATCTATTTCTTATTTATTGTTTTCAATTTACCCTTTTTTTATTTTAACATTAACCTGGAATCATACATAGCATTCATGTTAATCACTGCATCCTACATTTTTGAGTTAAAAAAAAAAGGGTTGCACGACGCGACCGCATGCCCCATGCGATCGCGTCATATCGCGAAAAACACCACCCATGCGACCGCGTGACCCATGCGGTCACGTGATATATATATCGGCGTAAGGATCCAACGAACAGAAAGTTGGGCTGGAATCGTGCGGCTCTTGTGCGTTTCGCACAAATTGGCCCACGCGATCGCATGCCCCATGCGATCGCGTCACTTACCCAATACTAATCCCACGCAACCGCGTGAGTCCACTTTCTTATCCTCTTTGATTTCCTGGTTCATAACCTGCATTTGTGATTCACTGATTCCAATTTCTGATTTCTTTATTTCTATTCGAATCAGCATCACCCTGTTTTCTTTATTCGATTATGAGTACTTCTATTCTTACCTGTGAATCCTTGTTATATGGAATTTTTTCTATGCCACTTACTTTCCTAACTCACTAATTTTAATTTACTAATTTCTTTTTACCATACTAACCCTCTTGATCTCTTTTCTGATCACTTTCACTTCCTCTAACTTTCTCACTATGGCATATTGATTTTTTTTCTTTCCATTTAACATTAATTCAATCACATTTCAATTACTCATTTTCCTTAGTCTATTTCTCTCTTACCGCTTTGAGTTTCCTTTGTTTAAATTGCCTATTTGCTTTCCTATTTTATCCATTTCCTGGTTTTCTGTTTTTCAGGATGTCTGCCTCACAAAGGAAAGGCAAAGGCAAGGCTACTGGCAAGCGCAAGCGAGGAGATTCCTCCCAGTCCATCATTGCTCTAATGCACGATTCCTCATGGTGGGAGAAGAACTTCACATAGCAGGAAAAAGCTAACCAGCTGCTCCCTTCGACTGATCCTATAAAATTTGCAAACCGGTACTGTGAGCTGAAGTACCCGACTTTTGGAAACTCCAGAAATCTATACCTGGAACATACCTTGAAGATTCCAGAAGCCCTCCAGCAATACACCACTGAGCAAATCAAGCAAAGGGGCTGGTTCTTTCTGGAGAGACCACTGACAGAGGTCAATGCATCTGGGGTACGAGAATTCTATTGCAACTACTACCTTACTACCCTAGATGCAGTGAACCTAAGGGAAAAGCAAATTCTGGTCACTGAGGAGGCCATAGAGACCGTTCTCCAGCTCCCAGCCAAGTCCGATCAGCCAGATGGTTATGCACAGGCTGAGGAGGACATGGACCAGATGCGGTTTGATTGGGATGCTGTGAAGGCACGGATAGCTCTCGACCCTGCTGTTCCTTGGGAGATGGGTCAGGACACCACTATGCCTAGAGGGATCAAGAGAGTGTACTTGAATGATGAGGCTCGGCTATGGCATCAGATCTTGAGCAACTATGTGATGCCGAGTACTCATGAGACTGAGATCCCGGCTGCCATGATCACCCTCCTCTGGTGTGTGCTGGAGGGTAAGGACCTGTACTTGCCTCGTTTTATCCGGCATTATATGGCCAGGGTCCACGTCCGAGGCACCCTCCCCTTTCCTTATCTGGTTACACGGCTAGGCCGTCAGGCTGATGTGCCTTGGGAGGATGCCGATGAGCGACCACCAGCAGCGGACTGCAGGAAGATCATCCCTCACAACAGGAACTTCCTTGCTTTGGGCTACAGACCATCACCTGTCACTGCTACTGATGAGACAGCCCCTCCGTCTGCTGGACCCTCTTCATCCACAGCTGCCCCAGCTGTCCCTGCTGTCACCACTGCACCTCCACCCGCCTCCGAGCCGGTTTATCGCCTCGTGCACCGTCTATTCTGCCAGCTTGATCAGATGGAGCGCCGTAACAGGCGCCGGTATGAGAGATTGGAGCGCCGCAGCAGGCGACGCTATTCCCATCTGAAGCTGATGATCAGACAGGGCGCCGACATCCCCTCCGAGCCCGACACACCATCAGAGCCATCAGAGGAGGAGGAGGAGGATGAGCACGAGGAGGAGCCTCATTCCCAGGCGGAGACTCATCAGCAGGCAGGCACAGAGCACGCTACACCACAGCAGGAGGCCCCACATCAGCTTGAGGCTGCAGATCCGGAGATCCCGATCCAGTCACTCCCCCCTCTACAGCAGCCAGACTCTCAGCCCACCACCGTCATAGAGACCCCAGCTACCATCCCTACCAGTGATGACACTCCTTCACACCCGGCTTGACCCCGATGCTTCATTTTAAGTGTGGGGAGGTCGCCATCTCTGGCGTTTATTTTGGTGAACTACTACATACTTTTTCTTTTATTTTGGATATTTTTCTGTATTTTTCTCTTTTTCTTTTATTATTATTTTCTGAGTACTTATACATTGCTACTTGTGTATTTTACTCTATTTTCTGCATTTTGCATTTTTTGTTCATATTTTAGTTATTTAGTTTAGTTTGCAATTCTAACTTATTAGTGGATCAATTAGTATAGTTTACCCTTTTTACATAAGACAGCTTAGTTATAGCTTAGTTTAAATTGACAAATATAAAAAAGAGTAAGCTAGGAACTTGAACATAATAGATTTAGATCCATAAAACCTTGTATATATAGCATTACATGATGTAGTTAAACTGACAATATTTCATCAAGGAGAAACAGTAAAACTTCAAAGGCTACCCTAAATTACTTTTTAAGAGAATAATGAGAACTTTTAACTAAACCTGCATGACATACATAAGTGATAAATAATTTTTCAGCTAGAGAACACATAGCCTGTGAGTTTTGAGCTTAACTGTATGGTTACATTCAAACCATAATTTTTATTTCTGTGTGTTCCAACCTTCTTTCTTATTCTGGTGTTCTTTACTTTGTTTTAGTCTATATGTCTGATTATAGAATATAGGTACATCTCAAAATAATGATTGAGATCATCATTTGATTTTAGCTCACTTATCCCAAATTAGCCTACCTTTTACATCACCTTTGTTAGCCCCCTTTGAGCTTTTAAATAAAAAAAAAACCCCTTATTCTATTTTAGCCAAATTACTAGCCTTAAGCAGAAAAACAAAAGAAAATCCCAAGTGAATCCTTGGTTAGCTTAAGATAGAAAATTATAAATAGAGTAAAATGTGGGAAACTTATTGGGAACATAGTTGATAAAGACAAAAGGTAGAAAAATTAAAAAGAATAAAGCAACTCAAAATTTTGGAAAGCAAGCTCATGAAAATTCAAATTAATTAAAATTACCATGTGTATTCAAAAAAAAAAGAGTTAGTTTTCAAGCATGTAAATAAGGGGATACAAAAAGAACTCCCCAATGCAAAATAAAAAGCAATGCACATGAGGATAAAAACAAGAATTGAAACATGAGCATGTGACATCAAAAGCGAGAAAATTGGGAGAATAGGTAAAGAAGCATTGTTTTACTAAGTATGTATGTTAGGTGAGATCTCAGTCTAATTAAGGATTCACTTATTAGCTCACTTAGCCTTATACATATATCCTTACCCTTTGCCTTGATCCCATTACAACCTTAATTAAAGACTTCATGAGTTTTGGTATGACTATGTTCTATAATTGTTGATTGGTTAGACGAAAAACAAAGTTATAGAAAGGAAGAATGAAAAGAAGAATAGAGTGATTAACCCAATAAACACTGAGTGATTAGAGAGAAAACACAAAATCCAGTGAGGGTTCAAAAGCTCATTAAACATTTATCTCTGATTGTCTTGTAAGTTTTTTTCTCTCATCTCATTTGCAAAAAAAAAATACTTTATTATTTGAGGGTTAGCCATATATGTATATATATCTCCTTGAGAATGTGAAATAATTTGACTACATGTAGGCTTTATATATGAGTGGATGAATTAGAATTGTATGACTCATTAGGTAGATGCATTTAGCATAGGTTGTATTTCATAACATTCCATCACTTTAAACCTTAATTATTTACCTTGGATTTAGCATGAGGACATGCTAGTGTTTAAGTGTGGGGAGGTTGATAAACCCATATTTCATGAGTTCTTTTATCACTTAACATTGTCACTAACGTTGGCAAATGCTCACAAGTGGCCACGTTAGAGTCCACGTTAACTTAGTTAACGTGGCCTCTAATGTTAGAAGGGGGAAGAAACGCCAACGTTAGTGACATTCAACATTGTCACTAACGTTGGCCTAAGGAGAAACATACCACGTTAACTCCCACGTTAACTTGGTTAACGTGGGAGCTAACGTAAGAAGCAAGAGTGGTCGACAACGTTAGTGACACCCAACATTGTCACTAACATTGGAAGCAACCACACAATCCCCCCAAGGAGCCACGTTAACTTCCACGTTAACTCAGTTAACGTGGAAGCTAATGATGAGTGAAAGAAACGCCAACGTTAGTGACATTCAACATTGTCACTAACGTTGGGGATGGCTAAGCATGGCCACGTTAGAAGCCACGTTAACCTAGTTAACGTGGACTCTAACGTGAGACATAAGGGCACCTTGGAACGTTAGTGACAATGTTGAGTGTTACTAACGTTCTCAAAGGATGGCAAGCCCACGTTAAAGAGCCACGTTAACTAAGTTAACGTGGGCTCTAACGTGGGAACAAAGGGGGCTTTTCAAAGTTATTGGGAATGTTAAGTCTCAATAACGTGTGCGAAAGACTTAGAGGCAACGTTAGTGTCAACGTTTGTCCCACTAACGTTGAAGTTAACGTGGCTTTTACTTAGGAACGTTAGTGAGAAAGTTGATTGTCACTAACGTTCTCAAACTCATATTTTCACTAAACGTTAACACCCCTAACGTCCTGAGCTAAAGTCTCTGCCCATTTTACACTTTCTCTCTGCAAGTAAAGCCAAGCCCAAATAAAGAAGAGAACTGCTTCAAACTCAAGATCCAAAGGCCCAAGACTTGAAGAGCCAACTAGAAGCTGAGAAAAATAGTATATATAGGAGTAGCTTTGAATTGTTTAGGGAGTTCTAAAAAGTTGGAAAAGAGAATTACTCTCTGTATTGTACCTTCTCTGCATTTTTTAGTTTTATGATGTATTCTCCATCTTTGTTTTCATTTTCTAGAGCTATGAACAACTAAACCCCTTTCATTGGGTTAGGGAGCTCTGTTGTAATTTGATGGATCAATACTAATTTTCATTATTCTTCTTCTATCTTTTCTCTTGATTTTACTTGAAAGCTTTCGATCTTCATCCAACTGGGTAGTTATCTTGGAAAAGAAGCTATTCAAACTTGGATCTCTTTTGAACCTTGAAAGAGGAATGAAGAGATCAAGCTAGAAATGCTTTCTCATGCTGGACCAAATTGGGTTTGGATGGGTATGTGACTATAACCCTCTCAATACTTGATTTGGGAAATGCATGTGGTATAATCAGTGACCCTACTTCATCTCTTCCCATGAGCAATTGACCAAGGAATTGGCTATTGATCAAGATTTGAGAGATTGAATTTGTAATTTAATCAATTAATATTGCCAAGGAGATCAATGAGTGCATTGATTGAGGAAGAGATGAAAATGAACTTGATTCGGAGGATTGCAATATCTCCTAAGCCCAATGAACTCCCCATCTCTGATCTTACCCATTCTCTTTAATTTCTACCATTTACTTTTATGAGCAAATCCCCCATTCCTATTTACAATTCTGCAATTTACTTTCAGTCATTTACTTCCAGTCCTTTAATTCTAGCATTTACCTTTCTGTTATTTACATTCCCGCCATTTTATTTTCTGTAACTCTCAACCCAAATTCTGAATTCGCTCAACTAGAACATTCTTCTAATTAAAGTTGCTTGATCAATCAATCCCTGTGGGATTCGACCTCACTCTATTGTGAGTTTTTACTTGACGACAAATTCGGTACACTTGCCGAAGGAAATTTGTTGAGAGACAGTTTCCACCCACATCAGAAGGTTTTCCTCACCTTAAGGTAACTAGAAATCACGTTTTCTTGGAGCTTTTGGTGATTGAATAAGAGATCCTAAGAGAAAACATGAAGAACACATTAT
>NC_029792.2:29988425-29990142 GCF_000816755.2 Arachis ipaensis
TTACTTTCTGTTTTAGTTAAACTTCTTCCCTTCCCCCTCTACTCTTTTGTTTTTCTTTGTTATTTTTAATTCTGTTTGCTAACCCACTAACTGTTTGATATATTGCATCACCCACAACTAACAGTAATTCTGACAAAAAATACTTTCTGCACCTATCTTTTCTTGCTTGCACTTGATGGTTGTATGACAGGGAGAAGAAGCGGGGCTTCAACTTCCTTCGATTCTGAACCTGAGAGGACCTTCCTTAGATTAAGGAGGAAGGCAAGAGGAAAGAAAGTGGTTGGTGCTGAGGAAGAGGAGGAATTCTTTGAACCAAACATGGAAGACAACATGGAAAACCATCATGAAGAAGAGGATCACAACCATGGGGGAGGAGGTAGAGCAAATCATGCTGGTGAGGATAGAAGAGTTTTGGGCTCTTACATCAATCCAAACCCAGGCAATTGTGGAAGTAGCATCCAAAAGCCAACAATCCATGCCAACAACTTTGAACTTAAACCACAGCTCATCACCCTTGTTCAGAACAACTGTTCATTTGGAGGAGGTGTTCAAGAAGACCCCAATCAACATTTAACCACCTTCCTGAGAATATGTGACACAGTGAAGTCTAATGGTGTTCATCCTGACGTCTATAGACTGCTCTTATTTCCATTCTCACTCAGGGACAAGGTAGCCAAGTGGCTAGAATCTTTCCCAAGGGAAAGCTTGACAACTTGGGAAGACGTGGTGAACAAATTCTTAGCAAGATTTTACCCTCCTCAACGAATCAATAGGCTGAGAGCTGAGGTCCAAACTTTCAGGCAACAAGATGGTGAGACTCTATATGAAGCATGGGAGAGGTTCAAGGACTTAATAAGGAGGTGTCCACCAGATATGTTCAACGAATGGGTGCAGCTGCACATTTTCTATGAAGGGCTCTCTTATGAGTCAAAGAAGGCCGTAGACCATTCATCCGGAGGATCTTTGAACAAGAAGAAGACTATTGAGGAAGCCATAGATGTTATTGAAACAGTAGCAGAGAATGACTACTTCTATGCTTCCGAAAGAGGGAGCACAAGAGGAGTAATGGAGCTAAATAACGTAGATGCTTTGTTGGCCCAAAACAAGCTCATTACCCAGCAGCTGGCTGACCTCACCAGGAAGATGGAGAGGAACCAAGTAGCAGCAATCTCCACTTCATCAACAACCCAAGAAGGAGTGAATGAAGAAGCAGAGGGTAGTCAGGAGCAAGCCAACTACATTGAGAATTCACCAAGGAAAAACTATGATCCATACTCCAAGACCTACAACACTGGATGGAGAAACCACCCAAATTTTGGGTGGGAAAGTCAGCAAGATCAAAACCAAGACCAGAGACGTTACAACTCCAACAACAATACAGCTCACCAACAATTCACACAGAAGACATCTCAACACCCCCACAACTACACTTCTCCACACGCCTATCAAAACCAAAACAGCACATCTGCTCCGAATCACCCATCAATTAATGACAAGCTCTCTAAGATTGAAACCTTACTTGAAGGAGTATGCAAAGACATTCGAAACAGTAAAGCATTCCGAGAGGAAGTGCAGTCAAACATGCAGAATCAAAATGCTGCCATCAAGAAACTGGAGACACAAATCAGCTATCTATTTAAGCAGCTTCCTAACCACAACTTTTGCTATGATGCCCATTCAAGCAAAAGGGAGGAGTGTCAAGCTATCACACTTAGGA
>NC_029792.2:29990628-29994229 GCF_000816755.2 Arachis ipaensis
GAAGATGGAGAGGAACCAAGTAGCAGCAATCTCCACTTCATCAACAACCCAAGAAGGAGTGAATGAAGAAGCAGAGGGTAGTCAGGAGCAAGCTAACTACATTAGAAATTCACCAAGGCAAAACTATGATCCATACTCCAAGACCTACAACCCTAGATGGAGAAACCACCCAAACTTTGGGTGGGAAAGTCAGCAAGATCAAAACCAAGACCAGAGACGTTACAACTCCAACAACAATACAGCTCACCAACAATTCACACAGAAGACATCTCAACACCCCCACAACTACACTTCTCCACACGCCTATCAAAACCAAAACAGCACATCTGCTCCGAATCACCCATCAATTAATGACAAGCTCTCTAAGATTGAAACCTTACTTGAAGGAGTATGCAAAGACATTCGAAACAGTAAAGCATTCCGAGAGGAAGTGCAGTCAAACATGCAGAATCAAAATGCTGCCATCAAGAAACTAGAGACACAAATCAGCTATCTATTTAAGCAGTTTTCTAACCACAACCTTTGCAATGATGCCAATTCAAGCAAAAGGGAGGAGTGTCAAGCTATCACACTTAGGAGTGGGAAGGAACTGAAGGAACTGCCCCAAAAACCACAAGAAGAAGGCTCAAATGAAAAGGGAGAAGAGTAAGATGGAGTTCAACCTCCCACGCCAAGTCCGCAGAAAGAGAAAGGGATGCCACAACTGAACATCTCAAGAGCTCCATACCCCCAGCTATTGAAGAAAAAGGAAGATGACAACCAGTTCTTGAGATTTTTGGAAATCTTCAAGAAATTACAAATCAACATACCCTTTGCTGAAGCCATAGAACAAATGCCACTCTATGCCAAGTTTTTGAAGGAGCTAATGACTAAGAAGAGAAGCTGGAAGAACAATGAGACTGTGATACTAACCGAAGAGTGTAGTGCTATCATTCAGCACAAACTACCCCAGAAACTGAAGGATCCTCGGAGTTTTCAGATCCCTTGTATTATAGGAGAAATCACAGTAGAGAAGGCTCTTTGTGACTTAGGGGCCAGCATCAATTTGATGTCAGTAGCTATGATGAGGAAGATGAAAATTGAGGAGGCTAAACCAACAAAAATGGCCCTACAACTGGCAGACCGATCGTTCAAATTCCCTCATGGGGTAGTAGAGGATTTGCTGGTAAAAGTGGGAGATTTCATATTTCCAGCAAATTTTGTGGTGCTGGATATGCAGGAGGACGCCAAGACCTCCATCATCCTGGGAAGGCCATTCTTGGCCACTGCTGGGGCTATCATTGATGTTCAGAAGGGTGACCTCACCCTGATATTACACAATGAAAAGATGACATTCAATGTGTTCTAGGCCATGAGTTACCCACCAGAACAATTGGGGGAATGCATGAGGTTAGATGCACTTGAGGATGAAGTGCAGGAGAATTTTAAAGAAGAAGAAGCTGAAGAGGACGAGAGATTGGTGGAGGAAGAATCTGAATCAAGTGAAGAGGTGGCCACAGCAGAAATTCATATACCAGATGCACCAAAGGAAGGGAACGAAAATTCAGAAGCACCCAAACTTGAACTCAAAGCACTGCCACCCACTCTCAAATATCATATCTAGGAGAAAATGAAAACTACCCAGTGATCATAAATTCATCCCTCAGTCAAGATCAAGAGGACGAGCTACTCAAAGTGCTGCGGGAGCATAAGGATGCCATTGGATGGACCCTTGCTGACTTGAAAGGAATCAGTTCAACCATATGCATGCATAAAATACTGTTGGAAGATGATACTAAGCCATCCATTCAATCCCAAAGAAGGCTGAACCCAATCATGAAGGAAGTGGTACAGAAAGAGGTTATGAAGCTGTGGCAAGGAGGGGTAATATACCCAATTTCGGACAGCCCTTGGGTTAGCCCGTACATGTTGTGCCCAAGAAGGGAGGAATCACTGTGGTTCCCAATGAGAAACGAACTCATACCTACAAGGACCGTCACAGGATGGCGGATGTGCATAGACTACAGAAAACTCAATGAGGCTACATGAAAGGATCATTTTCCCCTTCCATTCATGGATCAGATGTTGGAAAGACTTGCAGGGCACGCATATTATTGTTTTCTCGACGGTTATTCAGGATATAACCAAATAGTGGTTGATCCCAGAGACCAAGAGAAAACCTCATTTACTTGTCCGTATGGAGTGTTTGCCTATAGGCGCATGCCATTTGGGCTATGTAATGCACCTGCAACTTTCCAACGCTGCATGCTTTCTATCTTTTCAGATATGATAGAAAAATTCATTGAAGTTTTTATGGATGATTTCTCGGTATTCGGAGATTCCTTTCCTAGTTGCCTACATTACCTCGCCTTGGTATTGAAAAGATGCCAAGAGACCAATTTGGTCTTGAACTGAGAAAAATGTCACTTTATGGTGACAGGAGGAATAGTCCTTGGTCACAAGGTCTCCCACCAAGGCATTGAGGTTGATAGAGGTAAAGTAGAACTTATTGAAAAATTACCCCCACCCAGTGATGTCAAGGCAATTAGGAGTTTTTTAGGGCATGCTGGTTTTTACAGAAGGTTCATTAAAGATTTTTCAAAGATAGCCAAGCCCTTAAACAATCTCCTTGTATCTGATACACCATTTATCTTTGATGAAACATGCATGCTAGCATTTGCACATCTGAAAATGAGGTTGTCCTCTGCTCCTATCATTTCCCCACCTGATTAGAACCTACCATTTGAATTGATGTGTGATGCATCTGATTTTGCAGTTGGGGC
Organism: Arachis ipaensis; assembly: GCF_000816755.2. Lineage (NCBI taxonomy): Eukaryota > Viridiplantae > Streptophyta > Magnoliopsida > Fabales > Fabaceae > Arachis > Arachis ipaensis. The sequence goes on from NC_029792.2 coordinate 29,993,391, forward strand.
AGTGTTAGGACAAAGGAAAGATAACTTAGTTCATGTGATATACTATGCTAGCAAAGTCCTTAATGAAACTCAAAGAAATTATACAACTACTGAAAAGGAGTTGCTGGCAATAGTTTTTGCATTTGACAAATTTAGATCATACCTCATTGGTGCTAAAGTGATTGTCTTTACAGATCACACAGCACTAAAATATTTGTTTGCCAAGCAAGAATCAAAGCCAAGACTAATAAGGTGGATCTTACTGTTGCAGGAATTCAATATTGAAATCAGAGACAAGAAAGGAGTGGAGAACAAGGTGGCAGATCACCTATCCAGAATCCCTCATGATCAAGGTGAAGGAAATGATACAAATGTGAACGAGCTCTTCCCTGATGAGCAGTTGATGACAGTTCACAAAGCACCATGGTTTGCAGATATTGCAAATTTCAAGGCAACTGGGGCATTACCCCCAGGGATCAATAAACATCAAAAAAGGAAGCTCATGAATGATGCAAAATACTTTGTCTGGGACGAGCCATATCTCTTCAAGAAGTGTTCAGATAGAATCCTTAGAAGATGTGTTTCGGAAGAAGAAAGAAGAGAAGTCCTGTGGAATTGCCACGGTTCATGTTATGGAGGCCACTTTGGAGGGGACAGAACTGCAGTAAAGGTGTTACAAAGCGGATTCTTTTGGCCCACCATTTTCAAGGATGCCAAGGAACTAGTAAAAAGCTGCAATGAATGCCAAAGATCTGGAAACTTGCCCAAAAGAAACGCCATGCCACAAAATTTCATCTTGGAACTGGAACTGTTTGATGTGTGGGGAATAGATTTCATGGGACCATTCCCAACCTCATATA
>NC_029792.2:29994311-29999130 GCF_000816755.2 Arachis ipaensis
GTGCTTTGGGAACAAGCAACTTCCAGTAACCTTGCAGGAATCTTATGAGGAAATGGTGCACCTTCACCCAAAGAAGCGAGGGAGCAAAAACTAGGATGATGACAAAGAGAGAGGGCAACCAGAAATCATCACCCGAAGGTTGTATCGTTACTTAATTCCATTGTACTCAGAATTGTTGAAAGTTGGAAGTCTGAATGCACTTTTGATTTGTAGTTACGCGTAGTTGAAACCTTTTTCAATTCTGTCTTTTAAGTCTTTGGTATTGAAGAAGGTCTCTGTGTGCTAGTCTTTATGTCACTGCATCCTTACTTTACTTACTTGTATGCTTGTTCCTTTTGAATCAAATGAAGAGAGAATGTTTATGTTTCAAAAGACCAGAGTGGAGTTCATACTATGGAGTACATTCATGAGTTTGTGGTATGATCATAAGTTAGCTAAGTTGGTTCAACATTAAGGTGGGATGACAACTATCCGGCCTGAATACTTTGCTTTGAATATACTTATGAGACTAAGTATATGACAAGATCCTAATAAGAGAAAGAGAAAAGAATAATGAAAGTGGAAAAAACAAAAGAAAAAGAGTAAGCAATAAGGCTAGGCACCAATGGTTCTGATCTTAAGATATGTGTCTGTGGTGTTCCTGTGTGAGGGATCTACTTGGATGAATAAGCTCTTAGGGGTGCTTTATCACTTGGTAACTTGGGTTAACTAACCCGGGATTATCAGCTGAAAGTCCATTATCAAGAGTAACCCTCACCACAGAACATTTAGTAACCCAAAGAGGTGCTGGACACCAAGGTCTCAAGAAGGAAAATAAATGAACTATATGCCTGTGGTGTGTATGTATGGGGGAGAGACTTGAGGGAGTAAGTCCTTAGGGGTGCTTCAACACCTAGCACCTTGAACCAACTGGTTCGGGAGTGTTGGGTGAAAGCTTATCTTAAAAAGTTGCCCCCTTACAGAGCACTTAGCCTAAGAACACCAATAAGCTCTGAAATGACAATAAAGGGATCGATGAATAAAAGTCTCATGGGATGTAAGCAAGGTGAGTGTTTTAGGACATGATAAAGGTCTGAAAGCCAGTAAAGGAATGAACCTAAGTTGCTATGCATGAAAGCACCATAAAATTAGTGATATGACTTCCACAAGAATGACTCATCTCTCTTGGCATTCCATTACACGTTAACTCCCACGTTAACTTGGTTAACGTGGGAGCTAACGTAAGAAGCAAGCATGTCACGTTAGTGACACCCAACATTGTCACTAACGTTGGAAGCAACCACACAACCCCCCCCAAGGAGCCACGTTAACTTCCACGTTAACTCAGTTAACGTGGAAGCTAACGATGAGTGAAAGAAACGTCAACGTTAGTGACATTCAACATTGTCACTAACGTTGGGGATGGCTAAGCATGGCCACGGTAGAAGCCACGTTAACCTAGTTAACGTGGACTCTAACGTGAGACATAAGGGCACCTTGGAACGTTAGTGACAATGTTGAGTGTTACTAACGTTCTCGAAGGATGGCAAGCCCACATTAAAGAGCCACGTTAACTAAGTTAACATGGGCTCTAACGTGGGAACAAAGGGGGCTTTTCAAAGTTATTGGAAATGTTAAGTCTCAATAACGTGTGTGAAAGACTTAGAGGCAACGTTAGTGGCAATGTTTGTGCCACTAACTTTGAAGTTAACGTGGCTTTTACTTAGGAACGTTAGTGAGAAAGTTGATTGTCACTAACGTTCTCGAACTCATATTTTCACTAAACATTAACATCCCTAACGTCCTGAGCTAAAGTCTCTGCCCACTTCACACTTTCTCTCTGCAAGTAAAGCCAAGCCCAAATAAAGAAGAGAAATGCTTCAAACTCAAGATCCAAAGGCCCAAGACTTGAAAAGCCAACTAGAAGCTGAGAAAAGTAGTATATATAGGAGTAGCTTTGAATTGTTTAGGGAGTTCTAAAAAGTTGGAAAAGAGAATTACTCTCTGTATTGTACCTTCTCTGCATTTTCTAGTTTTATGATGTATTCTCCATCTTTGTTTTCATTTTCTAGAGCTATGAACAACTAAACCCCTTTCATTGGGTTAGGGAGCTCTGTTGTAATTTGATGGATCAATACTAATTTTCATTATTCTTCTTCTATCTTTTCTCTTGATTTTACTTGAAAGCTTTCGATCTTCATCCAATTGGGTAGTTATCTTGGAAAAGAAGCTATTCAAACTTGGATCTCTTTTGAACCTTGAAAGAGGAATGAAGAGATCAAGCTAGAAATGCTTTCTCATGCTGGACCAAATTGGGTTTGGATGGGTATGTGACTATAACCCTCTCAATACTTGATTTGGGAAATGCATGTGGTATAATCAGTGACCATACTTCATCTCTTCTCATGAGGAATTGACCAAGGAATTGGCTATTGATCAAGATTTGAGAGATTGAATTTGTAATTCAATCAATTAAGATTGCCAAGGAGATCAATGAGTGCATTGATTGAGGAAGAGATGAAAATGAACTTGATCCGGAGGATTGCAATATCTCCTAAGCCCAATGAACTCCCCATCTCTGATCTTACCCATTCTCTTTAATTTCTACCATTTACTTTTACGAGCAAATCCCCCATTCCCATTTACAATTCTGCAATTTACTTTCAGTCATTTACTTCCAGTTCTTTAATTCTAGCATTTACCTTTCTGTTATTTACATTCCCGCCATTTTATTTTCTGCAACTCTCAACCCAAATTCTGGATTCGCTCAACTAGAACATTCTTCTAATTAAAGTTGCTTGATCAATCAATCCCTGTGGGATTCGACCTCACTCTATTGTGAGTTTTTACTTGACGACAAATACGATATACTTGCCGAAGGAAATTTGTTGAGAGACAGTTTCCACCCGCATCAAGATTTAGTTTAGAGAGAGATTCTCTCTCTCTCTCTTAGGATTTAGGACTTCTTCTTAACCCGAGGTTTGAATACTCGGTTAACAATTTTTAAGGGGTTTGTTACTTGTGACACCCAAAACGTTTGTACGAAAGGGATTTTTGTCGGTTTAGAGACTATATCTACAACACGACTATTTTTATGACATTCTTTACTGGCAGAAATCACGATCGTCAAAGAGAGAGAGTGAGTTGAGGTTGGTGGGGATCCTGTAGGGTCTACAGATCCTAAAGTGTCAAGGATTTCTCATCCCTGCACCAATTAGGCGTGCAAAACGCCTTCTGCTGCCAATCCTGGCGTTAAATGCCAAGTTGCTGCCCATTTCTGGCGTTTAACGCCAGCTTCTTGCCCTTTTCTGGCGTTAAACGCCAGTCTGGTGCCCATTTCTGGCGTTAAACGCCCAGAATGGTGCCAGATTGGGCGTTTAACGCCCATTCTGCTGCCCTTACTGGCGTTTAAACGCCAGTAGGCTTTTCCTCCAGGGTGTGCTATTTTTCATTCTGTTTTTCAGTTTGCTTTTGCTTTTTCAATTATTTTTGTGACTTCACATGATCATCAACCTATAGAAAACATAAAATAACAATGGAAAATAGAAATTTAACATAGATAAGTAAAATTGGGTTGCCTCCCAACAAGCGCTTCTTTAATGTCACTAGCTTGACAGTGGGCTCTCATGGAGTCTCACCGATACTCAGAGCATGATGATGGCCTCTCAACACCAAACTTAGAGTTTGGTTGTGGCCTCCCAACACCAAACTTAGAGTTTGAATGTGGAGATTTTGTTTGACTCTGCATTGAGAGAAGCTTTTCATGCTTCCTCTCCATAGTTACAGAGGGAGATCCTTGAGCTTTAAATACAAGGGAGTCCTCATTCACTTGAAGGACCAGTTCTCTTCTGTCAACATCAATCACAGCTTTTGCTGTGGCTAGGAAAGGTCTGCCAAGGATGATGGATTCATCCATACACTTCCTAGTGTCTAGGATTATGAAATCAGCAGGGATGTAGTGGTCTTTAACCTTTACCAAGACATCCTCTACAAGTCCATAAGCCTGTTTTCTTGAATTGTCTGCCATCTCTAGTGAGATTCTTGCAGCTTGTACCTCAAGGATTCCTAGCTTCTCCATTACAGAGAGAGACATGAGATTTATGCTTGACCCTAGGTCACACAGAGCCTTCTCAAGGGTCATGGTGCCTATGGTACAAGATATTGAGAACTTTCTAGGATCTTGTCTCTTCAGAGGTAATTTCTGCCTAGTCAAGTCATCCAGTTCTTTGGTGAGCAAGGGGGGTTCATCCTCGCAAGCCTCATTACCAAATAGCTTGGAATTTAGCTTCATGATTGCTCCAAGGTACTTAGCAACTTGTTCTTCAGTAACATCTTCATCCTCTTCAGAGAAAGAATACTCATCAGAGCTCATGAATGGGAAAAGTAAATTCAATGGAATCTCTATGGTCTCAGTGTGAGCCTCAGATTCCCATGGTTCCTCATTAGGGAACTCCTTGGAGGCCAGTGGACGTCCATTGAGGTCTTCCTCAGTGGAGATCACTGTCTCTTCCTCCTCTCCAGGTTCGGCCGTGTCGGTTAGGTTGATGGCCTTGCACTCTCCTTTTGGATTCTCTTCTGTATTGCTTGGGAGAGTACTAGGAGGGAGTTCAGTAACTTTCTTACTCAGTTGACCTACTTGTGCCTCCAAATTTCTAATGGAGGACCTTGTTTCAGTTATAAAACTTTGAGTGGTTTTAATTAAATCATCCGGAGTTGTTCCGAAGTTGTTGTTATTACCACCTTCTTTATCCAAATCGTTATCGTTCGGAAAAGGTAGTAGAAGAGTCGTTGTTTGTCTCTTAAGATTCGTCTCGGTGAGACTGAATCGTTGACATCAGAG
>NC_029792.2:29999155-30009556 GCF_000816755.2 Arachis ipaensis
CTTTAGCTTCTCTTAGCTTTCTCTTCAAGGTCCTTTCAGGTTCAGGATCAGCTTCAACAAGAATGCCCTTGTCCTTGCTCCTGCTCATATGAAAAGAGAGGAGAAGAAAATATGGAATCCTCTTTGTCACAATATAGAGATTCCTTGAGGTGTCAGAGGTAAAGAAGAATAGAAGGAGAAGGTAGAGAAGAAAGAATTCGAACTTATCAAGAGGGATAGAGTTTGAATTGTACATTGAGAAGGAGTGTTAGTCCATAAATAGAAGGGTGTGAGGAGAGGGGAAGAATTTTCGAAATTAAAGTAAAAAGATTTTGAAATAATTAAGAGCAATTTTGAAAATTTGGTAAATGATTTTTGAAAACTAAGATTGGGAAAGAAATTAAGTGATTTTTGGAAAAGATTTTGAAATTAGAAATCAAAAAGATATGATTGAGAATTAATTTTGAAAAAGATGTGATTGAAAAGATATGATTGAGAAGATATGATTGAGAATCAAATTTAAAAGAAGAAAGTTTTTAAAATTCAAGTTGATCACTTGACCAAAAAGAAATTAAAAGATATGATTCTAGAATTAAAATTTTTTTATCCTTTCTTAATAGGCAAGTAACAACTTGAAAATTTTGAATTAAATCACTAATTGTAGCAAGGATTTTCGAAAATAGTAATAAATAAAAAAATTGAAAAGAAATTGATTTTGAAAAGATATGATTGAAAAGATATGATTTAAAAAAAAATTTGATTTTGAAAAAGATTTGAATTAAAAACAAAATATTTCCTCTAGTGTCCTCCTGGCATTAAACGCCCAGAATGGTATCCATTCTGGCATTTAACGCCCAAATTACTACCCTTTTGGGCGTTTAACGCCTAGCCAGGTGCCCTGGCTGGCGTTTAAACGCCAGTTTTCCTTCCTCACTGGGCGTTTTGAACGCCCAGCTTTTTCTGTGTAATTCCTTTGTTGCATGTTCTGAATCTTCAATTCTCTGTATTATTGACTTGAAAAGACACAAATTTTAAAAAAAATTTTTGAATTTTTAATGATGAGAAATAATGAAAAATGCAACTAAGATCAATTAAATAATGCATGCAAAACACCAAACTCAGAGGTTTGTATACTAAAGACTATAACAATTAAAAAAAATGCATGTAAGAAACAACAAAAGAAATAAAATAAGAGAAGTTAAAGATCAGAGCACTGGAATCATCAAGAACAACTTGAAGATCAATGAAGAACATAATGCATGTAATTTTCGAAAATTAGAAGAATAAAGACATGCAATTGACACCAAACTAAAAATTAGACACTAGACTCAAACAAGAAACATAAAATATTTTTGACTTTAAGATTTTATAAATTTTTTTTGTAATTTTTTGAAAATTAAGTGGAAAAAGAGAAAAAGGACTTCAAAATTCATAATGAGAATTCTAGGAATCATGTAATGTTAGTCTAAAACTTCGGTCCAGGAATTAGACATGGCTTACTAGCCAGCCAAGCTTTCAATGAAAGCTTCGGTCCAAAACACTAGACATGGCCAATGGCCAGCCAAGCTTTAGCAGATCATTACTTTCAACAGCAAAATTGATAGAAATCAACAAGCTCTTGTGATGATAAGTTGAAACCTCGGTCCAAAAGATTAGACATGGCTTCACAGCCAGCCAGACTTCAACAAATCATCATGAAACTCTAGAATTCATTCTTAAAAACTCTGAAGAACAGAATAGAAATATTTTTGTATTTTTGAAAAAAAATTTTCGAAAATAAAAAGTAAAAAGCTTAAAGCATAAAGTAAAATTACCTAATCAAAGCAACAAGATGAACCGTCAGTTGTCCAAACTCGAACAATCCCCGGCAACGGCGCCAAAAACTTGGTGCACGAAATTATGATCATCAATGGCGCCAACAGCTTGGTACGCACAATTATAATCTCAACTCTTTATCACAACTCCGCACAACTAACCAGCAAGTGCACTAGGTCGTCCAAGTAATAAACCTTACGTGAGTAAAGGTCGATCCCACGGAGACTGTCGATTTGAAGCAATCTTTGGTCACCTTGTAAATCTCAGTCAGGCGGATTCAAATGGTTATGGAGAATTAATAATTAAAATATGAATAAAACATAAAATAGGATAGAGATACTTATGTAATTCATTGGTAAGAATTTCAGATAAGCGTATGGAGATGCTTTGTTCCTTCTGAACCTCTGCTTTTCTATTGCCTTCTTCCAATCATTCATACTCCTTTCCATGGCAAGCTTTATGTTGGGAATCACTGAAGAACTGAAGATTGATGGTTTAGAGGTTATAGAAAACTCTCTGATGAGCGGATAATTTATACGCTTTTTGGCATTATTTTTAGTAGAATCTAGTTACTTTTAGGGATGTTTTCATTAGTTTTTATGTTAAATTCACATTTCTGGACTTTACTATGAGTTTGTGTGTTTTTCTGTGATTTCATGTATTTTCTGGCTGAAATTGAGGGACTTGAGCAAAAATCAGATTCAGAGGTTGAAGAAGGACTGCTGATTCTATTGGATTCTGACCTCCCTGCACTCAAAGTGGATTTTCAGGAGCTACAGAACTCAAAATGGCGCGCTACCAATTGCGTTGGAAAGTAGAAATCCAGGGCTTTTCAGAAATATGTAATAGTTTATACTTTGGTCGAGTTTAGACGACGCAAAAGGGCATTGAACGCCAGTTCTACGCTATAGTCTGGAGTTAAACGCCAGAAACACGTCATGAACCAGAGTTGAACACCAAAAACACGTTACAACTTGGCGTTCAACTCCAGAAGAAGCCTCTGCACGTGTAAACTTCAAGCTCAGCCCAAACACACACCAAGTGGGCCCCGGAAGTGGATTTATGCATCAATTACTTACTTCTGTAAACCTTAGTAACTAGTTTAGTATAAATAGAACTTTTTACTATTCTTTTAGACATCTGATGATTTTTAGTTCATCTTTAGATCATATTGATCACGTTTAGGGGCTGGCCTCTCGGCCATGCCTGAACCTTCATCACTTATGTATTTTCAAATGGTAGAGTTTCTACACTCCATAGATTAAGGTGTGGAGCTCTACTGTTCCTCATGAATTAATGCAAAGTACTACTATTTTCTATTCAATTCAACTTATTACGCTTCTAAGATATTCATTCGCACTTCAACATGAATGTGATGAATGTGACAATCATCATCATTCCCTATGAACGCGTGCCTGACAACCACTTCCGTTCTACCTTCGATTGAATGGATATCTCTTGGATCTCTTAATCAGAATCTTCGTGGTTAAGCTAGATTAATGGCGGCATTCATGAGAATCCGGAAAGTCTAAACCTTGTCTGTGGTATTCCGAGTAGGATTTAGGGATTGAATGATTGTGACGAGCTTCAAACTCGCGAGTGCTGGGTGCAGTGATAGACGCAAAAGGATAGTAAATCCTATTCCAGTATGATCGAGAACCTCCAGATGATTAGCCATGCAGTGACAGCGCATTGGACCATTTTCACAGAGAGGATGGGATGTAGCCATTGACAACGGTGATGCCTCCAGATGATTAGCCATGCAGTGACAGCGCATCGGACCATTTTCACAGAGAGGATGAGAAGTAGCCATTGACAACGGTGATACCCTTACATAAAGCTAGCCATGGAAAGGAGTAGCATTGATTGGATGAAGATAGCAGGAAAGCAGGAGTTCAGAGGAACGACCGCAACTCTATACGCTTATCTGAAATTCTCACCAATGATTTACATAAGTATTTCTATCTTTATTTTCTATTTATTTAATATATATATTTTCGAAAACTCCATAACCTTTTGATATCCACCTGACTGAGATTTACAAGGTGACCATAGCTTACTTCATACCAACAATCTCCGTGGGATCGACCCTTACTCACGTACGGTTTTATTACTTGGACGACCCAGTGCACTTGCTGGTTAGTTGTATCGAAGTTGTGAAAAATTATGAAGTAAGATTAGAGCACCAAGTTTTTGGAGCCATTACCAGGGATCACAATTTCGTGCACCAAGTTTTTGGCGCCGTTGCCGGGGATTGTTCGAGTTTGGACAACTAACGGTTCATCCTGTTGCTCAGATTGGGTAATTTTCTTCTTATTTTATTTTCAAAAAAGTTTTCAAAATTCTTTCAAAAATTTTTCTTTATTTTCGTTTTTTAAAAAAATTATTTTTGAAAAAAAATATGTTAAATTATTCTATGGCTTCAAAACTTTCAAGAATGAATTCTAGAGTTTCATGGTAACATGTTGAATCCTATCTGGCTGTAAAGCCATGTCTAAATTCATTTGGACTGAGGATTCAACTAATCACTTCAATGCATGTAATAGCATACTAAAGCTTGGCTGGCTATTAAGCCATGTCTAACCCTCAGATTGGAGCTTTAGACTAAGAGTACAAGATTCCTGGAATTCATATTAAAAATTTTGAAATCCTTATTTTTTCTTTTTCAAATAATTTTCGAAAAATACAAAAAAAAATTCTATAAAATCATAAAAATAAAAAATATTTTGTGTTTCTTGTTTGAGTCTTGAGTCAAATTTTAAGTTTGGTGTCAATTGCATTTTTTCTAAAAATTCATTATGCATTTTTCGAAAATTCATGCATTCATAGTGTTCTTCATGATCTTCAAGTTGTTCTTGGCCAGTCTTCTTGTTTGATCTTCATATTTTCTTGTTTTGCGTCTTTTCTTGTTTTTCATATGCATTCTTGCATTCATAGTGTCTATACATGAAAAATTTCTAAGTTTGGTGTTTTGCATGTTTTCTTTTCTTGAAAATTTTTCAAAAATAAGTTCTTGATGTTCATCTTGGCATTCAAAGTGTTCTTGGTGTTCATCTTGACATTCATAGCATTCTTGCATGCATTCATTGTTTTGATCCAAAATTTTCATGCATTGAGTCTTTTTCATGTTTTTCTCTTTCATCATTAAAAATACAAAAATAAAAAAAATATCTTTCCTTTTTTTTCTCTCATAAAATTCGAAAATTCGGATTGACTTTTTAAAAAATTTTTAAAATTCAATTGTTTCTTATGAGTCAAATCAAATTTTCAATTTAAAAATCTTATCTTTTTCAAAATCTTTTTCAAAAATCAAATCTTTTTCATTTTTCTTATTTATTTTCGAAAATTTTAAAAAATATTTTTCAAAAATCTTTTTCTTAATTTTATATCATAATTTTCGAAAATATCATCAACAATTAATGTTTTGACTCAAAAATTTCAAGTTTGTTACTTACTTGTTAAGAAAGATTCAAACTTTAAGTTCTAGAATCATATCCTGTGATTTCTTGTGAATCAAGTCATTAATTGTGATTTTAAAAATCAAATCTTTTTTTTAAAACAAATTTCAATCATATCTGTTCAAAAATATCTTTTTATCTTATCTTTTTCAAAATCATATCTTTTCACATCATATCTTTTTCAAAAATTTGATTTTAAAATATCTTTTCTAACTTCTTATCTTCTTATCTTTTCAAAATTGATTTTCAAATCTTTTTCAACTAACTAATTGACTTTTTGTTTGTTTCTTATCTTTTTCAAAACTACCTAACTAATTCTCTTTCTCTAATTTTCGAAAATCTCTTCCCTCTTTTTCAAAAATTCTTTTTAATTAACTAATTGTTTCAATTTTTAATTTTAATTTGATTTTATTTCTAATTTTCAAAAATCACTAACCCCTTTTCAAAACTTTATTTTCGAAAATCCTCTTTCTCTCTCATCTCCTTCTATTTATTTATTCATCTACTAACACTTCATCTCACCCAAATTCGAACCCCCTCTCCCATCTGTGTTCGAATTTTCTCTTCTTCCCTTCTTTACATTACATTATTTTCTTCTTCTACTCACACAGGGGAACCTCTATACTTGGGCAAAAAGGATCCCTATTATTATTATTTTTCTGTTCCCTCTTTTTCATATGAGCAGGAGCAAGGACAAGAACATTCTTGTTGAAGCAGATCCTGAACCTGAAAGGACTCTAAAAAGGAAACTAAGAGAAGTTAAAATACAACAATCCAGAGACAACCTTACAGGAATTTTCGAACAGGAAGAGGAGATGGCAGCCAAAAATAATAATAATGCAAGGAGGATGCTTGGTGACTTTACTGCACCTAACTCCAATTTACATGGAAGAAGCATCTCCATCCCTACCATTATTTCCTCCTCAAAAGCTGAGTAAGCTTAGAGTGGATGTTCAAACCTTCAGACAGAAAGAAGGTGAATCCCTCTATGAAGCTTGGGAGAGATACAAGGAACTGACCAAAAAGTGTCCTTCTGACATGCTTTCAGAATGGACCATCCTGGATATATTCTATGATGATCTGTCTGAATTAGCTAAAATGTCATTGGATACTTCTGCAGGTGGATCCATTCACCTAAAGAAAATGCTTGCAGAAGCTCAAGAACTCATTGACATGGTTGCTAACAACCAGTTCATGTACACTTCTGAGAGGAATCCTGTAAGTAATGGGACGCCTCAGAAGAAGGGAGTTCTTGAAATTGATACTCTGAATGCCATATTGGCCCATAATAAAATATTGACTCAGCAAGTCAATATAATTTCTCAGAGTCTGAATGGAATGCAAGCTGCATCCAACAGTACTCAAGAAGCATCTTCAGAAGAAGAAGCTTATGATCCTGAAAACCCTGCAATAGCAGAGGTGAATTACATGGGTGAACCATATGGAAACACCTATAATCCCTCATGGAGAAATCACTCAAATCTCTCATGGAAGGATCAACAAAAGCCTCAACAAGGCTTTAATAATGGTGGAAGAAACAGGTTTAGCAATAGCAAGCCTTTTCTATCATCCACTCAACAACAGATAGAGAATTCTGAGCAGAATCCATCTAGCTTAGCAAATTTAGTCTCTGATCTATCTAAGGCCACTATGAGTTTCATGAATGAAACAAGGTCTTCCATTAGAAATTTGGAAGCACAAGTGGGCCAGCTGAGTAAAAGGATCACTGAAATCCCTCCTAGTACTCTCCCAAGTAATACAGAAGAAAATCCAAAAGGAGAGTGCAAGGCCATTGATATAACCATCACGGCTAAATCCAAGGAAGAAGGAGATGACGTGAATCCCAAGGAGGAAGACCTCCTAGGATGTCCAGTGATCAATAAGGAGTTTCCCTCTGAGGAACCAAAGGAATTTGAGACTCATCTAGAGACCATAGAGATTCCATTGAACCTCCTTATGCCATTCATGAGTTCTGATGAGTATTCTTCTTCTGAAGAGAATGAGGATGTCATTGAAGAACAAGTTGCCAAGTTCCTTGGTGCAATCATGAAGCTGAATGCCAATTTATTTGGTAATGAGACTTGGGGAGATGAACCTCCACTGTTCACCAATGAACTAAATGCATTGGATCAACTGAGATTGCCTCAGAAGAAACAGGATCATGGAAAGTTCCTAATACCTTGTACCATAGGCACCATGACCTTTGAGAAGGCTCTATGTGACCTAGGGTCAGGAATAAACCTCATGCCACTCTCTGTAATGGAGAAATTGGAAATCTTTGAGGTACAAGCTGTTAAAATCTCATTAGAAATGGCAGACAATTCCAGAAAATAGGCTTATGGACAAGTAGAGGACATGTTAGTAAAGGTTGAAGGCCTTTNCTCCCTTGTGTTTAAAACTCAAGGTCATCCTTCTGTAAACATGGAAAAGAGGCACAGTAAGCTTCTCCCACTACAGAGTCATACAGAGCCCCCACAATCAAACTCTAAGTTTGGTGTTGGGAGGCCACAACCAAACTCTAAGTTTGGTGTTGAACTCCCATATCCAAACTCTAAGTTTGGTGTTGGGAAGTCTCAACAATGCTCTGAACATCTCTGAGGCTCCATGAGAGCCCACTGTCAAGCTATTGACATTAAAGAAGTGCTTGTTGGGAGGCAACCCAATTTTTATTTATCTAATTTTATTTTTATTTTATTGTTCTTTCATGTTTTATTAGGTTCATGATCATGTAGAGTCACAAAATAAATATAAAAATTTCAAACGGAATCAAAAACAGCGAAAGAAAAATCACACCCTGGAGGAGAATATTACTAGCGTTTAAACGCCAGTAAGGAGCATTTGGCTGGCGTTCAACGCCAGAACAGAGCATGGATCTGGCGTTGAACGCCAGAAACAAGCAGCATCCTGGCGTTCAGACGCCAGAAATGCACAGTGAGGAAAGCTAGCGCTGAACGCCAGAAACAAGCATAGAACTGGCGTTCAACGCCAGAAATATGCTGCATCTGGGCGCTGAACGCCCAGAACAAGCATCAATTCGGCGTTTAAACGCCAGAATTGCATGCAAAGGCATTTTACATGCCTAATGGGTGCAGGGATGCAAACCCTTGACACCCCAAGATCTGTGGACCCCACAGGATCAACTCAGCATCTGTGGACCCCACAGGATCCCCACCTACCACCACTCACTCTCTTCCCTCTTCTCAATGTTCATCCTCTCTTCCCAATAAACACTCTTCCCCAAAACTCTTCACCAATCACCTCAATCTCTCTTCCCTATCACCACTTCACCACTCACATCCATCCACTTCTCCCTATAAACCTACCTCATAAACTCCACCTACCTTCAAAATTCAAAATCAATTTCCCACCCAAACCCACCCTATATGGCCGAAACTAAACCCCCCTCCCCTCCCTATATAAAGCCCTCCATTCTTTCTCATTTTCACATAACACAACCCTTTCTTCCCCTTCTTGGCCGAATACACCTCTCCCTCCTCTCCTCCATATTTTCTTCTTCTTCTTCATCTATTCTTTCTTCTCTTGCTCGAGGGCGAGCAATATTCTAGGTTTGGTGTGGTAAAAGCATAAGCTTTTTGTTTTTCCATTACCATTGATGGCACCCAAGACCGGAGAATCCTCTAGAAAAGGGAAAGGGAAGATAAAAGCTTCCACCTCCGAGTCATGGGAGATGGAAAGATTCATCTCCAAAGCTCATCAAGACCACTTCTATGATGTTGTGGCCAAGAAGAAGGTGATCCCCGAGGTCCCTTTCAAGCTCAAGAGAAATGAGTATCCGGAGATCCGACATGAAATCCAAAGAAGAGGTTGGGAAGTTCTAACAAACCCCATCCAACAAGTCGGCATCCTAATGGTTCAAGAGTTCTATGCCAATACATGGATCACTAAGAACCATGATCAAAGTAAGAACCCGAATCCAAAGAATTATATTACAATGGTTCGAGGGAAATACTTAGATTTTAGTCCGAAAAATGTGAGGTTGGCGTTCAACTTGCCTATGATGCAAGGAGATGCACGCCCGTACACTAGAAGGGTCAACTTTGATCAAAGGTTGGACCAAGTCCTCATGGACATATGTGTGGAAGGAGCTCAATGGAAGATTGACTCAAAAGGCAAACCGATTCAACTTAGAAGACTGGACCTTAAGCCTATGGCTAGAGGATGGTTGGAGTTAATCCAACGTTCCATCATTCCCACTAGCAACCGATCTGAAGTTACTGTGGATCGGGCCATCATGATCCATATCATCATGATTGGAGAGGAAGTAGAAGTTCATGAAGTCATCTCCCTTGAACTCTACAAAATAGCCAAAAATCCCTCTCCCTTGGCAAGGCTAGCTTTCCCTCATCTTATTTGCCATCTATGTTACTCAGCTGGAGCTTCCATAGAAGGAGACATTCCCATTGAGGAAGAGAAGCCCATCACTAAAAAAAGGATGGAGCAAACAAGAGAGCCCACTCATGGAGCTCAAGAAACACATGAGGAAGCTCATCATCAAGAAATCCATGAGATACTTGGTGCACGAAATTGTGATCTCCATGTTCTTTGTACTTGTGTGAGATTAACAATATATAATTGTATTGAATCCTCATTGTGGCTCTATGTGTGGACACAACTCCGTACAACTAACCAGCAAGTGCACTGGGTCGTCCAAGTAATACCTTACGTGAGTAAGGGTCGAATCCCACGGAGATTTTGGTATGAAGCAAGCTATGGTCACCTTGTAAATCTCAGTCAGGCAGATATAAAACAGTTATGTGGTTTTCGAATATTAATTAATAAAATAGGGATAGAGATGCTTATGTAAATCATTGGTAGGAATTCCAGATAAGCGAATGGAGATGCTTTTTGCTCCTCTGAACCTCTGCTTTCCTGCTATCTTCATCCAATCAGTCTTACTCCTTTCCATGGCTGGCTTTATGTGATACATCACCACTGTCAATGGCTACTTTCGGTCATCTCTCGGGAAAATGATCCAATGCCCTGTCACGGCACTGGTTAGTGATTTTTGAAAATTGGTTTTTGAAAATTTGTTAGTATTTTTCGAAAATTTTTTTGAAATAAAAATAAAAAATAAAAATAATTAGTTAATTAAAAAGAAATTTTTGAAAAAGAGGGGAGATATTTTCGA
>NC_029792.2:30009679-30010337 GCF_000816755.2 Arachis ipaensis
CCATGGTCTAAGAACAATGCGATGATGGCTAATACAATAGTAAGAGGTCCTATTTATAATAAACTAGCTACTAGGGTTTACATGAGTAAGTAATTGATGCATAAATCCACTTCCGGGGCCTACTTAGTGTGTGTTTGGGCTGAGCTTAAGTGTAGCACGTGCAGAGGCCATTTTTGGAGTTGAACGCCAGTTTCTGTGCCAGTTTGGGCGTTCAACTCTGGTTCTAGATCCTTTTCTGGCGCTGGACGCCAGATTTGGGCAGAAGGCTGGCGTTGAACGCCAGTTTACGTCGTCAATTCTTGGCCAAAGTATGGACTATTATATATTTCTGGAAAGCCCTGGATGTCTACTTTCCAACGCAATTGGAAGCGCGCCATTTCGAGTTCTGGAGCTCCAGAAAATCCACTTTGAGTGCAGGGAGGTCAGAATCCAACAGCATCAGCAGTCCTTTTTCAACCTCTGAATCTGATTTCTGCTCAAGTCCCTCAATTGCAGCCAGAAAATACCTGAAATCACAGAAAAACACACAAACTCATAGTAAAGTCCAGAAATGTGAATTTAACATAAAAACTAATGAAAACATCCCTAAAAGTAACTAGATCATACTAAAAACATACTAAAAACAATGACAAAAAGCATATAAATTATCCGCTCATCA
>NC_029792.2:30014088-30014718 GCF_000816755.2 Arachis ipaensis
ATGATCATTAGTATTTAGTAACTTTGTCTTAAAGTTATGAATGTCCTACGAATCCATCACCTCTCTTAAATGAAAAATGTTTTAATTCAAAAGAACAAGAAGTACATGAGTTTCGAATTTATCCTTGAACTTAGTTTAATTATATTGATGTGGTGACAATACTTTTTCTTTTCTGAATGAATGATTGGACAGTGCCAATGTCTTTTGAAGTTGTTGTTTAAGAATGTTAAATATGTTGGCTCTTGAAAGAATGATGACAAGGAGACATGTTATTTGATAATATGAAAAATCATAAAAATGATTCTTGAAGCAAGAAAAAGCAGCAAAGAACAAAGCTTGCAGAAAAAAAATAGCGAAAAAAAAAAGAGAGAGCAAAAGCAAGCAGAAAAGTCAAAAGCTCTTAAAACCAAAAGGCAAGAGCAAAAAGCCAATAACCCTTAAAACCAAAAGGCAAGGGTAAATAAAAAAGATCCCAAGGCTTTGAGCATCAGTGGATAGGAGGGCCTAAAGGAATAAAATCCTAGCCTAAGCGGCTAAACCAAGCTGTCCCTAACCATGTGCTTGTGGCGTGAAGGTGTCAAGTGAAAACTTGAGACTGAGCGGTTAAAGTCAAGGTCCAAAGCAAAAAAA
>NC_029792.2:30014764-30014909 GCF_000816755.2 Arachis ipaensis
ACAATCTGAAAAAATTATGTGTCTGTGGTATTTATGTATCCGGTGGTAATACTGGAAAACAAAGTGCTTAGGGCCACGGCCAAGACTCATAAGACTCATAAGTTCAAGAATCATCATACTAAACTAGGAGAATCAATAACACTAT
>NC_029792.2:30016331-30023483 GCF_000816755.2 Arachis ipaensis
TGATGCTGTTGGATTCTGACCTCCCTGCACTCAAAGTGGATTTTCTGGAGCTACAGAACCCAAAATTGCGCGCTTCCAATAGGGCGTTAAACGCCAGTTCTACGCTGTAGTCTGGAGTTAAACGCCAGAAACACGTCACGAACCAGAGTTGAACGCCAAAAACACGTTACAACTTGGCGTTCAACTCCAGAAGAAGCCTCTGCACGTGTAAACTTCAAGATCAGCCCAAGCACACACCAAGTGGGCCCCGGAAGTGGATTTATGCATCAATTACTTACTTCTGTAAACCCTAGTAACTAGTTTAGTATAAATAGAACTTTTTACTAGTCTTTTAGACATCTGATGATTTTTAGTTCATCTTTAGATCATATTGATCACGTTTAGGGGTTGGCCTCTCGGCCATTCCTGAACCTTCATCACTTATGTATTTTCAAACGGTAGAGTTTCTATACTCCATAGATTAAGGTGTGGAGCTCTGCTGTTCCTCAGGAAGTAATGCAAAGTACTACTATTTTCTATTCAATTCAACTTATTCCGCTTCTAAGATATTCATTCGCACTTCAACATGAATGTGATGAATGTGACAATCATCATCATTCCCTATGAACGCGTGCCTGACAACCACTTCCGTTCTACCTTCGATTGAATGGATATCTCTTGGATCTCTTAATCAGAATCTTCGCGGTATAAGCTAGATTGATGGCGGCATTCATGAGAATCCGGAAAGTCTAAACCTTGTCTGTGGTATTCTGAGTAGGATTCAGGGATTGAGTGACTGTGACGAGCTTCAAACTCGCGAGTGCTGGGCGCAGTGACAGACGCAAAAGGATAGTAAATCCTATTCCAGTATGATCGGGAACCTCCAAATGATTAGCCATGCAGTGACAGCGCATTGGACCATTTTCATAGAGAGGATGGGGTGTAGCCATTGACAACGGTGATGCCTCCAGATGATTAGCCATACAGTGACAGCGCATCGGACCATTTTCACAGAGAGGATGAGAAGTAGCCATTGACAACGGTGATGCCCTTACATAAAGCTAGCCATGGAAAGGAGTAGGATTGATTGGATGAAGATAGCAGGAAAGCAGGAGTTCAGAGGAACGAACGCATCTCTATACGCTTATCTGAAATTCTCACCAATGATTTACATAAGTATTTCTATCTTTATTTTCTGTTTATTTAATATATATATTTTCGAAAACTCCATAACCTTTTGATATCCGCCTGACTGAGATTTACAAGGTGACCATAGCTTGCTTCATACCAACAATCTCCGTGGGATCGACCCTTACTCACGTAAGGTTTTATTACTTGGACGACCCAGTGCACTTGCTGGTTAGTTGCATCGAAGTTGTGACAAATTATGAATTAAGATTAGAGCACCAAGTTTTTGGAGCCATTACCAGGGATCACAATTTCATGCACCACTCTCGTTGCAAGTATAGTTACTAAACCAAGCAATCAACCTTTCTTACAAATGTTTTGGTTGTCACAAGTAACAAACCCCTTTTAAAATTGATAACCGAGTATTTAAACCTCGGGTCGTCTTCTCAAGGAACTGCAGGGAAGTTTGTTCTTATTATTGGTTATGGAGATTGTAAATTTGGGGTTTCAAGAATGAGAAATAAATATGACAAATAATTTAAATGGCAATTAAAAATAGATAAATAACTGTAAAGCAACTTTTGGCAAGATGTGAGAAATTGGAAGTCCAGACTTAGTTATCCTTATCAATAATAATGAAAGTTGAATCTTAATTCCACTTGGTTAACCTTTACTAGAGCAAAGGGAAGTCAAGGGACCAATTAGCCGACCTTTGAATCCTATTTATTTCCTAAGAAAAGATTGGGATTATTGAAGTTCAGTTCAATTAGCAAAGATAACGATTATCAATTATATTGAGCTAAGATAACTCCTGAGTTACTGGTTTCTTAACCAAGACCAAAAGGGAAAAATAAATAAATCTACTGGAATAAAAATGTCTTCAGAGTAAAAGCAACAATAGCATAAATAAAAGAGATCAATATTAAACTGAAATATCTCAAATAGCATTAATAAAAGAGTAATCTATAACATGAAAGAATTCGTAAAGTATCTTGTAAAAGTAAATAAAAGGAATATTGAACCTGATCAAAAGAGATAATTCTGAAAGCGAATAAAAATCCTAAATCTAAATCCTAATCCTAAAGAGAGAGGAGAGAACCTCTCTCCAAAACTAATTCTAATTCATGGAAAGTAAAAATTGGCGAGCTCCCCCTGAATGGATGCATTCCCTCACTTCATAACCTCTGGTCTATGCCTTCTGGACTTGGATTTGGGCCAAAAAGGGCTTCATAATTCGCTATGAGCGTTTTCTGCAATTTCTGGTGCGTGGCCTCTGTCACGCGGTCGCATCATTCGGAGCTTTTCTTATCACGCGGTCACGTCGGTCACGCATCCGCGTCATATGCGATTTACTCAAGTCGCGCGGTCGCGTCAGTCATGCGGCCGCGTCGCTGCTTCTTCGCTCTTGGCACGCGATCGCATGATCGCATGGATGCCAGTTTCTCCAAAACTCCGTTTTGGACTTTCCTTCCATTTTTGTATGTTTCCTTTTCCATCCTTTAAGTCATTCCTGCCTTAGAAGATCTGAAACTACTCAACACACTAATCACGGCATCGAATGGAAATAAAGGTAATTAAAAATAATTAATTTTAAAGCATAGAAAACATGTTTTTTACATACATCACATAATAAGGAAGGGAAAGTAAAACCATGCAATTAATATGAATAAGTGGGTGAAGGATTGAATAAATCACTCAAACTAAGCACAAAATATATCATAAAATATGGGTTTATCAACCTCCCCACACTTAATCAATAGCATGTCCTCATGCTAAATCCAAGGTAAAGAGTAAGGTAAGGTTAAAGTGGTGGAATGTTATGCAATGCAATCTAATCTAAATGCAACTACCTAAATGAGTCATGCAATTCTAATTTATTCACTCATATATAAAGCTTACATGTAGTTAAATTAATTCACATTCTCAAGGAATCATATATATACATAGCCAACCCTTAAATAATAAAGCACTTTTGCAAATGAGATGGGAAAGAAAAATATTTTACAAACTTGCAAAACAATTAGTAAATTAAGCATAGATATATATATTGATGAGTTATTGAACTCTCACTGGATTTTGTGTTTACTCTCTAGTCACTCAGTGTTTATTGGGTTAATCACTCTATTCTTCTTTTTATTCTTACTTTCTATAACTTTGTTCTTCATTTAACCAATCAACAATTATAGAATATAAGCATACAAAAATCATGAGGTCTTTAATTAAGGTTGTAATGGGGCCAAGGTAAAGGTAAGGGTATATGTATAAGGCTAAGTGAACTAATAAGTGAATCCTTAATTAGACTAAGATCTCACCTAACATACATACTTTCTAAATCAAAACTTCTTTACCTATTTTCCATGTTGTTCTCACTTTTGATGTTACATGCTCATGTCTTAATCTTTATTTTTATCCCATGTGCATTGTTTCTTTATTTTGCATCTTGGGGAATTCCTTTGTATCTCCTTTATTCAAATGCTGAAAATTAAAATATTATAATAAATATATATTTTTTTTAATGCACATGGTAATTTAATTATTTTAATCTCACAGGAGCATGTTTCCAAAAAATTTTATTTTGATTAATTTTATTTCTTTCAACTTCCTACCCTTTCTTTTTATCATCTATGTTCCCAATAGGCTTTCCCACACTTAAATAATAAACAATTTCTATCTTAAGATAACCAAGGATTCAACTTGGGATTTTTATTTTGTTTTTCTGCTTAAGGCTAGTAATGTGGTTATTAAAAAAAAGGGGGGGGGTTTAAAGGCTCAAGGGGGCTAACAATGGTGATGTAAAAGGTAGGCTATTTTTGGGACAAGTGGGTTAAAATCAAATAATGGCCTCAATCACTTTCTTGGTATGTATCTATATTCTACAACTGGACATAAAGATTAAAGCAAAGTAAAGAACATCAGAATAAAAAGAAGTGAAACACACAGGAATGAAATTATAGTTTGAATGTAACCATACAATTAAGCTCAAGACTCACAGATTGTGTGTTCTCTAACTCAAACATCATATATCATTCATATATGTTATGCAGGTTTAGTTAAAAATTCCCATTATTCTCATAAAAAAAAATTATTTAGGGTGGCCTTTAAGGTTTTAATGTTTCTCCTTGATGAAATGTTGTTTGTTTAACTACATGATGTAATGCTACATATACAAGGTTTATGGATTTGATTCTGTTATGTTCAAGTTCCTAGCTTACTTCCTTTTTGTATTTTCCAATTTAAACTAAGCTATCTTATGCTAAAAAGGGTAAACTATACTAATTAATCCACTAATAAGTTAGAATTGCAAACTAAACTAAAGAACTAAAATATGAACTAAACTGCAGAATGTGGGAATAGAGTAAAAATACATAAAAGTAGCAAAGTATAAATACTCAGAAAATAAAAATAAAAATAGAGAGAAAAATACAGAAAAATATCCAAAATAAAAGAAAAAGGGTCTGTAGTGGTTCACCAAAATAATACGCCAGAGATGGCGACCTCCCCACACTTAAAATGAAGCATCGTCCCTGATGCTCAATCAAGCAGAGTGTGAAGGGGTGTCATCACTGGAAGGGATGGTAGCTGGAGTCTCTGTGGTGGTGGGCTGAGGATCTAGCTACTACAGAGAAGGTGCTGACTGGATAGGAAGCTCAGGATCTGCAGCCTGGATCTGATGTGGAACCGCTGCCTGTGGTGCAGCCTGCTCTGTGCCTGCCTGCTCTGTCTCTCTCTGTGTGTGGGTCTCAGCCTCAGGATCATCCGCCTCCTCCTCAGATGCCTCAGATGGTGTGTCAGGCTCGGAGGAGATGTCGCCAGAGCTTATCATCAGCTTCAGGTGCTCATAGCGTCGCTTGTTGTGACGCTCCATCTGGTCAAGCTGTCGAAACAGGCGGTGCACTAAATGAAAGATAGACTCTGGGGCAGGTGGGGGTGCAGTGGTGGCAGCAGGGGTAGCTGTAGAGGAAGAGGGACCGACAGATGGTGTGGCAGTGTCACCAAGGGCAGTGAGGACTGGAGGTCTGTAGCCCAAGGCCAGAAAGTTCCTGCTGTGCGGGATAATCTTCTTGCATTCTGCAGCATGTGGCCTCTCATCGGCATCTTCCCAAGGCACGTCAGCTCGACGGCCCAGCTGTGTAACCAAATAGGGAAAGGGAAGAGTGCCTCGGACGTGGACCCTGGCCATATAGTGCCGGATAAAGCGTGACAGGTACAGGTCCTTACCCTCCATCACACACCAGAGGAGGGTGATCATAGCGGCTAGTATCTCAGTCTCGTGAGTACTCGGCATAATGAATTTGCTAAGTAGCTGATGCCATAGCCGAGCCTCATCATTCAAGTATGCCCGCTTGATTCCCTTGGGCAAGGTAGTGTTCTGACCCATGATCCAAGGAACTGTCGGGACAAGGGCGATCCTCGCCTTGACTGCATCCCAGTCAAATCGCATATAGCGCATATCCTCCTCAGCTTTCTGATAACCATCCAGCTGGTCAGTCTTAGGCAGAAGCTTCAAAACTTCTTCAATGGCCTCTTCAGTGACCAGAATCTGCTTTCCTCTGAGGTTCACTGCATCTAGGGAGGTTTTGAAGTAATTGCAGTAGAATTCCCTAACCCAAGATGCATTGACCTCAGTCAGAGGTCTCTCCAGGAAGAACCAGCCTCTTTGTTTGATTTGGTCAGAGGTGTACTGCTGGAGTTCTTCTGGGATCTTCAGAGTTCTCTCCAAGTATAGGTTCCTGGATATTGCAAACACCGGATACTTTAGCTCACAGTATCGGTTTGCAAATTTTATTGGATCAGTGGCAGGAAGCAGTTGGTCAGCCTTCTCCTGCGGGGTAAAGTGTTTCTCCCACCAGGAGGCATCATGCATTAGATCTATGATAGACATAGATGAATCTCCTCTTTTACGTTTGCCAGTGGTAGCCTTTCCTTTTCCCTTTCTCTGGGAATCAGACATCCTGAAAAATAGAAAACCAGGATATAATAAAAATAGGAAAACAGATAGGCAAATATTTAAAAGAAAAACAAAGTGGCAAAGGAGAATTAGAATGAGGTAAATGAGTTAAGTAAATGTGCATTAAGGATTGTATAGGAGTTAGAAGTTTGAAAAGGAGAATGCACAATCCAAAATGTAATTGAATTCATGTTAAATAGAAAAATTAACATTATGCCATGGTTAGAAAGTTAGAAGAAAGTGAAAAAACTAGAAGAGAGATTGTAAAAGGTTAGTTTGGTTAGAATTAAAAAAGAGTTTAGGAAGTTAAAATTAGGGAATTAGTGAGAGGTGTGTTAAGGTAAGTGGCATAATGAAAATATTCCAAGTAACAAGGATTCACAGGTAGGAACTATAAGTAACTCATAATCAAACAAGGAAAACAGGTTGATGCTGATTCAAATAGATATAAAGAAAGCAAAAATTAGAATCAAAACATCACAAATGCAGTTTATGAACCAGGAAATCAAAAAGGATAGAAAGCATGCCCTAGCATTCATGAAATGGTTTGGTTAAAGCAGAGGAAAGCAGATTTTAAAATGCCAAAACCAAAACATGAGGGAAAACCAATTTACAGAAATTTGGGCAGCATTCCGGCTAAAATTTGGATTGTCCCGGAAAATAAACAGAAATCAAATAGTTCATATGAATTAAAATTAAAGCTGCAATTACATATAAGGAATAAGAATCATGAAAAACAGAGTAAAGAGCAGCA
Organism: Arachis ipaensis; assembly: GCF_000816755.2. NCBI lineage: Eukaryota > Viridiplantae > Streptophyta > Magnoliopsida > Fabales > Fabaceae > Arachis > Arachis ipaensis. Next base: position 30,023,141 of record NC_029792.2, read on the forward strand.
TGAAATACAAAATTACAACATATGAACTAACATCACAGCAGCAGCAGGATAGCAAAACATAAAGCAATAAACACGAACGGTGCAATTAAACAGACCTAAATTCACTAACCACAGCCTAAGCTACCTAACAACCTAAAAATCCACTACAGCATGCATATCTAACTAGCCTAAAACATGAACATAAACAGAAAATAATGAAATAGTGACTAAGAATAGAAGGGTGGCGTTCGTCGGAACCTGGTAGGTGTAAGAAGGAGAATGGGGCAGAAAGGCGGCTGGGTGGTGGTGGCGGCGGCGTCCGGCGCGGTGGAGTGGGGTGGTGGTCACGGCTGTTTGGGGCAGG